>NC_049202.1:59859940-60087440 GCF_013347855.1 Anguilla anguilla | reverse complement strand
ATTTGTCTGGTTTTAATCTGGATTAAAATTGTATTCTGGTTCGGAAGAATCCATAGAATTCTGTCATTATATCAGTGATGATGTTGCTTTGCCTAGGTTTTAATATGTTTACTTATTCACTTGAGCACTACTTGCATGACTTGGTAAACAAATTATCCTTGCCAGACTTCAGTGTTTCTTCTTTTGTAGGGTGCAGACACCACAATTGTTTTTTTCTTGTACGTTGACCAGAACGAACACACACAATGTTACAATTTTGTTCTTGAATGTTGGTGAAAATGGTTGTTAGGGTTAGGGTTAGGATTAACAAACTGTCTGTAGCCTGTGGGGATTTGTATTGGTGTCCACGGGGTTAAAATATCTCAGGTGCTTTATACTTTGGGAAATGCTTTCACGCCTCAGCAGACCTGGAAGAAATGATGTGGTTCAGGTCTGTATGTGTGCGACTCCTGACCACTGGAGTGTGAGTTATAGAGGCCGGTTTATGAGGGAAACTGTACAATTTAAATTTAAATGCTGAAGAGAAACGTATGGCCTGCAGGCACCCCCCCCGCCCCCCCCCCCCCGTTCCCATGACAGAGGCAGTAGCCACAGTGTGTCCTATGTGATGACCATGTAACAATGGCGATGGCAACAGAGGGCGGAGGAGCGATTAGCTGCCGATCGGGCATTTTTGCAGAAAAGATGGAGTGAGAGTGAAAGAGAAGAGAGTCAGAAGGAGAGCTGGCTGAGTGTCATTGATGTGAAAAGCAGCTGTCTCTCTCCTCCCACCCCTCGGTGTGCCTGTGTGTGTGTGTGCATGATAGTGAGAGTGTGAGAGCGAGAGTATGTGTGTATCCGTGTGTGTGCATGTGGGAGAGTGTGTACGGGTGTGTATGTGAGAGTAAGAGTGTGTGTGTATACTTGCATGCTTGTGTGTGAGGGAGTGTGTGTGTGTGTGTGCTGTGTGTGTATCTGTCCAGCCTGACAGCTCAGCTGTAAAATACGGTGTTATAAATCACAGTTTGGGAAATACAGTGGAGACCCACAGGAGGAAATGAGCCTGCAGATAAATATGGGCTCATATTGGCTGTACTGTCCGTCCCAGAAAATCATCATTGCTCTCTTGACATTTCCAGGGAGACCATGTGGAATCTTCGAGTGGAGTTCCTGCAGGAAAGGGTCCTCAGCCAATGGGATTCCTTCACCATATGGAACGCTGGGAAACAGGGGCGGAAGCTGTACCGCAGCTTGAGCCCGGCCAATCGGAAGAAGGTAAACGCGCTCGGGCGCTGTGCGCGCGCACCTGCCGTTAATGATTCTAGAGGTCGTAAAACCCCGAGCTGCTGTTTGCTCCCACCGGCACTGAAAACAGACACCAGAACTTGCAGCTCACTGAAGGCCTGATGTCACCACCGGCTCGGCTTGTGAAGGCCCTGTTTTCACTCATATCATATATGCAACAGAGAATCCAAACCAGGCCACATCCAGATGCGGTTCAGAAAAGTCCCATCCGTACAGTATGCCCATTCAAGCTCATGTGCTTAGACCACTGTCATCAAAAATGACGCATGTTGGATTTCGAATTTGTAAATGTGCACAATGGGAAAAAAGTTGAAAAAATTTTTTTTTAAGTGTACTTCACACTAAAGATGCAGCTTCAGCTTGGAGCCTGTCCCAGTCCCAGGGGGGTGTGTCCAGGGGGTAAGGGGGGGTCACCGTGGCCCCTGTTCTGGCCTTCCTGTGAAAGAGTGTGTGTGTGTATGTGTGTGTGTGAGTGTATGTGTGTGTGTGTTTGTGTGAAACCGTTAGCTTGACGTCCCTGCTCAAGAGGCAGCTGCTGAAGCCATAAGAGCTGACCGCCAACCCCCCCCCCTTCTGCCACCGCAGCGAGAACTCAGCCAGAATAAAGAGGGAAAAATGTTACTCGCTCTAAATGGACATCCCAGCAGTCCTGATACAACACCCAATGCTGCCCTGAACCCCTTTAGATTACCAGTATTCTTCTTCTTCTTTGGATTCCCCTGTAAGTATGTGTGTGTGTGTGTGTGTGAATGGTGTGTGTGCCCTGTGATTGATTGGTGGCCTGTCCAGGGTGTATTCCTGCCTCTTGCCCAATGCACACTGGGATATAGCAGCTGAAGGTAGGTTAGCTGTTAGTGGTACTTTTTTTTTACCTGTTCGTGGTATTGTTGTTTCTTAGATTAACATTACTTATTGGGTCTTCTTGGTGATGTCACGTTTTTGTATCACGTGTGTAAGTGATTGTAATGTAAAAATTAGATAAATTTTTGTGACTATCCCACCCAGCTGATTCCACTGATTCAACCGTGCTTTTCAGGTGAAGGCATTTTGTGACGTGGATGAAAACAAGATCAAAAAAGGATTCTACACCTACGAGGAGACTGAGGTGAGTCACGTCTCTGAGATGCATCTCCATGCCGCAAGCAGACCCGCGTGTCCGAACCAGCCGTGGGCCAGCTGTGCCACCCCCAATCCTCTGCTGCAGCGACATCGGGCATCATCAAACAGGGGAATCACAGAATCATAGAATCACTGAATTTTAGAATCACAGAATCTTAGAATCTCTGAATCACTGAATTATAGAATCACAGAATCTTAGATGCACAGAATCATAGAATCACTGAATCACTGAATTATAGAATCACAGAATCATAGATGCACAGAATCATAGAATCCTCCTGTGATCAGAAAGGACTGCAGTAGTGATTGGACCAGGAAAAAACAGCATCATTAGGGTTAGGGTTAGGGTTGGGGGGGGGGGGGTGAGACTACCCCCCAGTGCATTACATCACCACTTGCTTGTGTAAGGCAGGTTGGATCAGGCCACACCCTGACCAGAGAGGGCAGGCTAATCCCGCTCTGGTCATGGTCCAAATCACTCTTTCACAATGCTGTCTGTTTCTCTCTCTCTCCCTCCCTCCCTCTCTCCTTTTATTCCCTCCTTCCATCCCTCTTTTATTCTTCCCATTCTCTCCCTTTTTCTCCCTGCATCTGTTTTCTCTCTCTCTCCCCTCTTGTCTGTCCTCTTCCTATATCTCCCCCTTTCCTCCCTCTTTCTCCCTCCTTCCTTTTATTCTGTTCTTCCATCCCTCCCTTGTTCTTCCCCTTTCTCTCCTTCCATCTGTTTTCTCTCTCCGCCTCTCTCCCTTCTTGTCTTCCTTTGTCTCTCTCCTTTCCTCCCTCTTTCTCCCTCTCTCCCTCCCTATTTCTGTCCTTCCTTCCCTCTGTCTCTCCCTCTCTCCCTCCCTCTCTCCATAGGAGAGGCCGAAGCCCAGAGTTCCCATACTGCACTTCAGAGAAGCATCTCCTCCATTTCTTGTTTGTGTGAAGTTGGTGAGTGGGTGGGGCTTTGGGAGAGGGTCAGTCCTCGTTTGTCTGAAGCTGGTGAGTGGGCGGGGCTTTTGGGAGAGGGTCAGTTAAGTAGATAATTTTTGGCCCTGGGGGTCAGTTCGGGTGCAGCGAAGTTAAAATAGAAACATCAAGGATACATATTGGATACATACATGACAACCATGACTGCCATTTGGAAAGAAAGAAACCATTTGAAATAAAGCATTTTACAATGACGTGGAAGTGTTCCATGGAACTGCCGCTGAGCTGACGCATTATAAAAGTCCCCCCAGTGCAGGAAATAACTGCCGCTGAGCTGATGCATTATAAAAGTCCATGTCATCATTTAGATGCTGATTCCTGCAATGCCATCAGGACTCATAGTGCTCTGTGCTCGTATGCTTCTGAGAGGAGACTCAAACTATTGTGTGTGTGTGTGTGTGAGTGTTTGTGTGTGAGTGTGCGTGTGTGTGTGTGTGTGTGTGTGTGTGTGTGAGTGAGAGAGAGAGTGTGTGTGTGTGTGTGTATCTAGCTGTCTGTCTGTTTGTCTGTCTGTCTGTTAGAAGGAAACCAAAAGAAAGAGGAAGATAATTTGTGTTTCTGGCTGTCTGAGACAGAAGGAGATTGTGTGAGTCTGACTGTCTGGAAAGAGAAAAAGAGAGATTATGTGTGTCTGTGTGTGTGTCTGTACATCAGAGAGACAGAAGCAGAGGTTTTGCACCTCTCCTCACACAAACTCTATTTTGGTGTAGATATTTTTAGCAGCAGCCTGACTTCCCCCCCGTCCCCCCTACTCCCCCCGCCCACCCCTAACTGCCCTCTGCCCCCCAAGACCACATCACACACTTGGCCTGCCAGACTTGGCACTAATCATCCCTAATTGCGTAATTACGCCCTATCCTGCGTATCAGAGCCCCAGGCAGGGATTTCTGGGTAAAAAAAACGGCCCATGGAGGGTCACAGTGGACACCACACAGGAAATGAGGGGAGACAGTGCTCTGATCCTGGCGGAACAGCAGCGTTGAGTTCACATGACGGGCTGTCATCTGTAATGGCCGTCCGCCCGGAGCGGGGAGGCGTGGAGCACCAGCGGTGCTTCACCAACCCCCCCCCCCCCCCCCCCCCCCCCGACATCCCGAACGGACTGCTTCACTTCTTTACTCTCCGCCGTCCTCTCATCTAAAAACAGAAACGGGCTCCGGACGCTACGTCCTGTTTGCTGTGTGCTCGCTTTGCCCGCCGCTCCTGTCCAGAGCGCTTTGCAGGGCATCATGGGAAAGATCCACACACCATTGCTTTTAAGTGCCGAGAGAAACAGGTGCAGAAACGTGTGAGTGCCATGAAGAGGCTGTGGCATAAACTGCTTCCTGTACGCACACATCAGTGCTCACAAAACTGCCCTGTGTCAGTTCCAGCAGTCGAAGCCTGGTATCGGGAAGTGGACACAGAGATCTGCTTAATTATCGCCTGTCAGGCAAATTGTTCCAAAATGCAGCGATTCGCATATTTATCAAATTATGAGATTGGGACTTCAGAAATGATAATGGCTTCGCTAATTGTTTCCAATTACGGTAATTGCGAGCCGTAATCGCAGATTGTTTTTCCAAGACCTGCTGACCTGGGCTCTGACACACAGCGTCTACCGAGATACACCCACGTCTGCGGAAAAAAACATATCTCTGGAAAACCAGCACATCCGTGAAAAAGAGACATATGTTCCAAAAACCAGCGTGCCCATGAAAAACAAATATATCTCTAAAAAACCAGAACATCTGCGGGGAAAACATCTCTGGAAAGCAAACGTGAATGCTAATGTCCGTGAAAAACAGAAATCTCACAGTGCTTGTAAAAGACTTCCCAACATGGAAAAAAATGCACGTTGGTGAAGTACCTGATCTTGAAACAATTAGCATGGGACTATTATAAGATGCAGCTTTCACTGCATTGAATTTAATGCTTAAAACAGCCATTGCTCTCACTGCTTTCTGTACAGCACCTTTGAGTTCCTCTATGAATTACTGTGCTTTTTGTGTTGTTATATTGAGTGTTAAATGTGCTGTAGGTGTTCAGCACTTCTGTGTGGATTGCGCTGATATGTTGTAAATTTCAGTGTTATGTTTGAACACGGATGTTCAGTGTGTGTTGGGTGGTGGAAAGGAAGTGTTGGGCGTCTGCAGCCCTGGTCCTGGAGAGCCACAGGGTTTTGCTGATTTTAGTTTTTACTCAGCATGTGGTCAGTTGAAGCGATTTTATTCCACAGCGATTTCATTTCTGGGTCTGAATTTGAGGTGAAATCAAAACCCCAGCAGGCCCATCGGCTCTCCAGGACCATGGTTCTCCGTCCGCTCTCCTGTTGATGAGCCGAGTCGGGCAGATCGTCCTGCCCTCCTCAAACATTCAGCCCTTGCCTTCTCTGGAACTGTGGCATAGTGGTAATGGAACCGTGCTGTAGCGGTCCTGGAACTGTAGCATAGTGGTAATGGAAATGTGGCATAGTGGTAATGGAACTGTGCTGTAGTGGTAACAGAACTGCAGTGTAGCGGTAATGGACCTGTGTTGTAGTGGTAACGGAACTGCAGTGTAGCGGTAATGGACCTGTGGTGTAGCTGTAGCAGACCTCTGGTGTAATGGTAATGGAACTGTGCTGTAGCGGTCCTGGAACTGTACTGTAGTGGCAATGGAACTGTGGAGTAACAGTATTGCGGTAATGGAACTGTGGCGTAGTGGTAATGGAACTGTGGTGTAATGCTAACAAAACTAGTACCTGTGCAGCCAGTCCCAGAGTTCAGTTGCCGCACACCGATGGGCAAGGCGTTCTACGGGAGTCATTTAAACAAATATTCAGCAGTATAAGCAGATTGCACTGTAATATCCATCTGTCACAATGCAGTCACCAGAATATAACAATATTTAATTATGTACAGTTTTATTCAATAGTGATAAAGAAAATAAAAACCATAATCTAGATCATTTTAACAAGAATCGTCTGTGAATGTTTGGAGGGAGACTTCACAATTGTATGTGAATATGCAGACTTCAGACTGCAGGTGTCCAATCAGACGAACAGTTCAAAGAGTGCAGGTGTGTAAAGGAGGGTCAATTGTACACCTGCACCCAGGAGCCAGACCCCGCCCCCCTTGATATCCCGCACTGTGAACGTATTCCAGTAGTGAAATCATGTTTAACTGTCCTGCGCTCCATCAGCTCACCTGCAGCAGCTGGAATCCAATGGGCACGGGGGGGATTGGGGGGGGGGCAGCTTGAAGGTATTAAGCGCTAATGCGCCGTAGCCGTCTGGGAGTCGCGGGGTGGGGGTCGAGGCGGGGTTTTTTTACCACGCAGTTCCCCGGCCGTCCGCTCCTCCTCGGGTAACGCTTCCAGGGTTGGCGGGGGGGGGGGGAGGGGGCGGGGGGGGGGGCGGGGTTTTGCCAGCAGAAAAGAGGCGCTTTTGTCCTCCGCAGAGTTCGTGGATTGCTGGGAATGTGGAGCAGGGGGGGAACTAGTCGGTAGGCACATTCTCCAAATGAGTCACATCTCCCCAAATATTTCAGCTGATCGTGAGTGTGTGTGTGTGTGTGTGTGTGTGCGTGCATGTGTGTATGTGTGTGTGTGTGTGTGTCTGTTTAAATGTGTTGAAAAATATCTACTTTCTGCTTACTTTCACTTTTTTAATTGGTAAAAAAATAAAAGTGTCAGAGAGTAAGGTACTCCTAAAACATGGAGGAAAAGTGGAAGAAAATATTAGAAATTAGAAATATGCAGCATTATATCAGTATGTTGACTTTGGCAAAATATAAATAGCATAAATAAAATGTTCTCTTGAAAACTACATTAATTAAAAGCTGCAATTACTGTATTTTTATATTTGCTTTTATTGTGAAGTGTATCTGTATCTTTTCCAAGCTTTCTAATAATATGTTTCATTTCAGTATGTTGCAGTATATTCCATTATTTTAGGGGAAGGTGCCATGTTTATTGTTTGTCATGTTAGTATTAGAGAAAAGAGTGCTTTTTTGAGACAGCCCCACTGTCTCTCATGAGGTCCATACCATTCTGAGGTACATGTGGTGCATTTTACACTAGTGTTATGGTAATATGTATAAGACTGCAATACAGAACTATTTGCGGTCAAGTTCTTGCTTATTTTTTTAAAACTGTAAATCTGTATCTGAAGGCATGGTTACTAGTTTTTTGTTTATGTTTTTTTTTTATTTCTTTCTTACATTTTGTCTTTCTTTGTCGGTTCTCTCAGTAGCAGGGAAAAAGTGCAGTCTGCTTTGAGCCTTGCCTTGTTTTTTTCTAAAATGGTTGCCCATAGACTGGAGTACCTTGTTTTCTATTCTGGACGCACTGTGTGAATGAACAAGGCACAATTTGTTCTAGCTTTGCTCGGATGACTCCCTTAATTAAGTTATTGTGCAATTGCTAAAATATCCCAATCATTTTCTGACATTACTCTGTGGTTCATCAAGCCCATGAATATTACAAAGCTAATGCTAGCCAGCAAACAGAATGGAATGGTTGGAGGCTATCTGGAGGAACAGCAAGCAGTTATCGGGCATTTTTTTTGGAGGGAATGGGGACAACCTGCAATAGTATATGAAATATGAATTCTTCAGCTACAGCTTTTGCCAGCAGATTATGCCTACTTGCCCCTCTCAACCCCCCCCCACCCCCCCACCCCCAAACCCTACTCCTATCTCACCCCCCTTTACCAATACACCTGCACCATGTTGGTTCTTCAGTGGGCCTCCAGTTCAACACCGTATTCCGCTGTTAACGTAGCATGTTAGCATAGCACATTAGCGTAGCGAGATTTTAACTTGCTTTGCCAAGTTTCGCTCCCTCTTCGCCTCCAGGGGAAATTGTAAACCGTGATTTCTCTTGTTCCACAGTTGTTTCGTTTCATCCGTTTCTTTTTCTCTGCCTTTCTCCCTCCCTCCCTCCCTCAATTTTCTTTCTGTATCCCTTTCTTTCTCTCTCAGGATATGACAGGTGGAGGATTGGAAGAAAACCTGCTCTCCCTCAAGCTGAAGGAGGGATTACACTACTACCATTTCAACTGAATTTGGAACCGGGGGGTTGAGGCTGTGAACAAAAGTGCAGAGAAATAAACATCTGGAGCAAGATCTGGAAATCAGACAGGAAAAACGAGAAGCATTTCTTCAAAACCGCAAAGAAATAAAGAAAGAAAGAAAGGAGATAGGTACCAGGAAACTGCCTGGAAAGAGGAGGAAGAAGAGAGAGAAGAAGAGGAAGAGAAACTTGGTTTGTCTATCTCTGCAGCCGTTCAGAAGGGACAGCCCAGGCCATCATCTCAAACCGCCACCCGCTCCAGTGTCCCCCTCGCACAAACAGATCTATTTGAGGACAAACTGTTTTTTTTTTTTTTTTTTTTTTTTATAAGAGGAACTTCAACTACACTCCCATGAAGTTGAGTTCAGGAAGAAAAAAAAAAAGAAAAGACCGTTTTCCATTCTGTTCCTTTTTCTCTGTGTAAAGTGAGAAGGGTCAATGTCCACTTTGTTGAGAAGGTTTGTATTTATTTTAATTTCATGTTAAAATAAAAATATATATATAGATACAGCCTTTGATCAGTAAAGACAGGGTATGTTTGTTACTGACATAGTTTTCTGCATTGTCTCTTGATCCAGTGGCTCTCTGTGGGAGGGCGGGAGTACGTAGAGTCTGTCCTAGATACTGTCATCGTCTTTAAATTTCCTGTGTGAGTCCAGTAAAATCCTTAATTCTAAATGTCTCACATGTACACACACACACATACACACAGATGTAAATGTCTCACATGTACACACACACACACATACACACAGTTGTAAATGTCTCACATGTACACACACACACATACACACAGTTGTAAATGTCTCACATGTACACACACACATATACACACAGTTGTAAATGTCTCACATGTACACACACACACACACACAGTTGTAAATGTCTCACATGTACACACACACACACACACACACATATACACACAGTTGTAAATGTCTCACATGTACACACACACACATACACACACACACACAGTTGTAAATGTCTCATATGTACACACACACACAGTCAGGCGTGGCTCAGCAGGTGTCTCTGACGGCCTGACAGCTTGTGACGAACGCGGACACCGCTGCGCTTGCGCCTCACGTCACCCCGGGGAGGGAGCGCGTGCCTCGCCGTGGACGAGTGCCAGGACGCGTGCCGGCTGCAAACCGGAACGCCGGGCCCAAACCGGGGGAAACCGAGAAGGGAGGAAACCGCCTCGGCCGTCTCCGGTTCCTCCCGTCTGACCAGTTCCTACAGCCGCGCGGGACACACAGTCACCGCTGCTTCTGCAGAATGTGGCCTCAAAACAACCGCAGTGCTAGTTGCAGCAGGGTGGGGCGGGGAGGGGGGGGTCAAATTATTTGGGGGGGGGGGGGGGGGCCTGGGAACTGCGGACCCGCGACCCTCTCACTGACTGTCCCAGTCATGGCATTCTCATCCCTGGGCCTGAGAAATCTCTCATGTCCAGTTAGCACTTACTCTCCACTTGCATGTCTGAGCTGCCCTGTCCAGTCTCCGCACTGTTTACATTCCCCCCCCCCCCGTGTCACTCCGTCACCATGGAGACGGTCCACAGCCCCCGAAGGAAGCCCTGGAGTGTCATGACCTTTGATTGCCTTTCCCTCGAGGTCAGCGTACACGTATTACCTTTTTTCTTCTTTTTTTAACGCATGGATTTGTTCAGGGCCAGGCAGACCCTGGTCCCAGTCTAGAGCAGTCCCTAGTTTTCTGTTCCATTGTAGCCTTGGTTGCAGTTTTATTGATCTTTCTTTTTTTGACTTGTGTTTACAATCAAAGAAGTCTCCTCTTCAGCCCCTCTCAACTAAACCCAAGTACCCGACTGAGTCACTGACACACAAATTAAAATGTCCTGAATACATTTTAGAATAACAAATACAGGGTAAAGGTGCACTAATTTTGCGAAAGTACGTAAAGGCAGAGATTGCCAGCCAATGCCCCATACCCAGCCACTGGGGATGTACAAGCCAGTGCATTCGTAGTGCCGGTCCCAAGCCCGGATAAATGGGAGGGTTGCGTCAGGAAGGGCATCTGGCGTAAAACGTATGCCAAATCAAATATGAGGATCAGGATGATCTGCTGTGGCGACCTCGAACGGGAACAGCTGAAAGAGGAAAAAAAAAAGTAAAGACAGAGATTGCCAGCGCATCATAGATATGCCTTAGTATCGTTATCTTATCTAATATTTCAAAGGTAAAAATCTTGCATGGTAAGAGTGTGAGCCTGAGCAGCTTCCAAGAGTCTGAATTGTGAAACACTGAGGCACCTCCAGCACATGGTCAGCTGAATTAATTACACATGATAATTAATCCCATTATGCAGACAGAGCAGGATGGGCCAGGAGAGCCTCATCTGCCTGCCAACTTCTGCTTCTGCTTAATTTGTTAGCCCAGTTATTAACATGATCTGACATTTTTTGCTGCATTTTTCGGCGAGCTTACAAGCAGTAGCAGAAGACCTTTGTGTCACTAAAATAAACTATTTTACTGTGGGTCAAATGGCTTTGGTGCATGCAGTTAATCAGCCAACTGAGCCGAAGCAATTGGTGGAAAGAAACCTAAATGCACACCAGCTCTCCAAATGCGGGACCCTCTCCTGTGACATTTTGTCCAGCTCTCCAGCTACATGCGCCCACCCTACGTTTTGGCATTCACTTGAAGGAAAATACATGTGACCTCTCTGGCACCCCAGAACCAGGGTTACCTTCTCATGCACTAGAATAGATTACCAGACTATCTGGACACAATAAGCTGTGCTGAGTGTCCATTGAAGCCAAAACCTTGTAGATACGGATATATTAAGATGTGTGCATGAGGCTATTGAATTTGCTTGTCATAAATCATGTGTCACTGAGCAGTAGGGTGCACCAGAGAAATGAGTAGCTTGGGTATAGGGACAGGTGCGGCTAAACTGTAAACAGTTCCTGCTTCCGAGTGTGAACATAATTTTCATCTGGCCATGGGGACCGTTTCCTGGAATTTCGGAGTGATTTTACAAAGAAGCTCCAAACCCCAAAAAAAAATCAAGACTTAAATGTGAAATAAATCGTAATAACGTGATGGCTCCCTTGACATAACTGCTTTAAACCTCTCAACAGGGCTTGGAGGTATTTACGACGGGGATAAAGCCTGTTTCGTTCAATCAGGAGCGGACCTTTGAGTGGACGGCCTGCTTCGCTCAGCAGAGTTTTGCAGCCCTGGTCCCAGGGGTGCACCTTGGGATCTGGTTTTCGTTACAGCAGAACTCTGGAATGGCTAGACCTGTTCTCTGAATCCTGGCCTGACATTTGACGTCTCTTGACAGGTATGTGCTGTGAGTACTTAGGGACAGAAACATGTTTGATGACCACAGCCTTTGTGAAAACTTGCAGGCAACACAAGAAATTTTCCCGCTGTTGGTAGCCTGGTCAAACTGATTATCATTTGACTTGGCTATTAAGATAAAACAATTGTTTACAACAATTTTTCCCTGATCCTTAGTTTTCTTTCTTAGATTGAGGAAAGCTTAGAGTCAACTGCTTTTCTTTTTTCCATTTCTGACGTACACATCTGCTTTGGTCTGCAGGTCTGCATACAAGAGAGAGACGGAGAGAGAGAGAGAGAGAGAGTGCGCACATGTGTGTACAGTACGGTGAGTGCTAAGTGTGGTGCTCGCGAGCGGGAGGAATGCGCGCGTTCCATTAAGCAATTCATGATGGCGGCTAAAACGTTCCGTCTGTCAGCGAGTTTGAGAAGACCCAGGTGACACGGGCAGGATAAGGATGAAAAAAAATCTCCACGGGCCGGGTCAAAGGGTCGGGGTATCTAAATATTTGAAAAGTCAGAAAAGTGGAGAGCTGAGCACAGATCACAACAGCCTCTATTCAAAAGGGTTATGCAGAAGGGGGTATTCGCCGGAAGCATGTCTCGGATAGGGTGATTTATAAAGAATTTCTAATCACCGCGGGATCATTATTAGGCATATTAATAAAAATAATGTATCGGCATTTCAACAAGTCATTCTTATTACTTTAAAAGAAACGTATATGCAGGGGCCTACTGAGTGAAGATATAAGATCATAGTCATGAGCAGCGCTGTCTGGTGGATTCTTTTTTAGCTATATAGCGACTATATTTTCAAATATTCGTAGAAATCAGGCAGGTAAAAAGGTTTTTGATTTTTTTAAAAATACAAACAATACTTGTTTATATATCTTTACGTTGTATAACAACAGTGCATTGTTTCAGCGTAATTGCGTGCTGTTCAACTGTATGGATATATGTACGATTGTTGACGTTTACGCCCACTCTTGTCAACTTGCTACGAAATACGCTACATTGATGGAGCTGTCTGGGGGAATGTAGCGCGCTCGATATATTGTTGCCGTTTCGATTTTCTCACGGGAAAGGGTAGCCAGTGTGCAACCGTCACCCGCGTGCTAGTTCAGCGAGTGGTCTTCAATTGTTTTGGACTTCAGCAACGACGCAGACTATGCGTTGTAACAAACCCTGTGTAATGTCGCGAAGAATCGTTCCTTCTTGTTCCAAATTTTTACTGCTGGGTCCAGAAATATCGGACCCTGGATACATATTCATAAAAAAAGATAATTTCCCCACATATGGAACATGCTGTACTTTTAACGAAACAACGGAATTAACCAAAATAACTAATTTTCCAAATAATACATTTATCTAGGCTTCACAATTATTGACACCTAAATTATTGCTATCTAAATAGATAATGTGATTAATACTTTGTGCAGCAATCCTCAGGCACGAATAAAAGCACCGCAACCTTTCTCTGTGATGTTTGCTAAGGTTTGTGTGTTCACAGTTGAAGGGATCAGAACATAACCATTTAGTATCGTTGATATGTTTGGCTTTGTGCTTATGTGCTGTCCTCTTCAATTCAGACCACATGTTTTTGATAGCTGTTGCAAGACACCGATTTTCTTTTCACAGAACCATTTCTGTGATCTTTTTGAGGTACAATTGGGATCAATGTCTTGTTGGGAGATCCACCTGTATCCAAGTCTGAACCTGCTATCAGAGGTAACCAGGTATCTGGCTTAAATATCTCAGTACATAGTGGAACTCAATATGCCATTGATCTTAACAAATCAATGATCCACAACCATATTTAAAAACAGATACGGGGTGCCTTTCCGTGTATGCACTTTTTTCTGCCGATAATTAGCTATGGGAATGTCATGAGAACCCACCATTAAAATATATTTTTCAGGTGTCTATTTCCTATGAGATGAGAGTTGATTGAAGTTTTGACAGGGAGACGTTTGTAGGATTCATCATTTGGTCTATGTAACTGATAGGCTATGTAAAATAAAGATAACCCCGAAGTCCTGGTATGACCCTAATAATAATAAAAATGCGTCGCCCCTGAAAGATAAAAACGTACCTTGTGCTTTTAAAAAAAATTTTCTTCTCAAAATGTAAACCAAGACATTATGTTAGGTATTTTGCAATTGTTTTTATAGCTTATTGTGTATTAATACATCTTGGCAGGATGCCGACTGACAGGCACAAGAGTCAGAGAGTAGGCGTGTCGCGGACGGAGCACTGCTGTGTCAGTCACCCAGTCATCTGGCTGAAGAGGCGGTGACGTGGAGTGGAAGTCGATTGCAAAAAAAAAAGCTTCAACAGTCTACAGTTCTCTTTAGGAACGTACCGCTGCTAAAGGGGGACACTGAAATGAGAGCAAACGCCGCAAATCACATCGGCTCACTTTTAGAGAAGACGCGCTCCCGCACGCGACTGCAATGTAGTTGAAGGGGGGGAGGAAAGCTCGTTTGGGGGAGTCTTCGACGAGGTGGATTTTTCTTTACCCGCAGAAGAGGAAAGGGAGTCGGACTGAGCTTTTGGGTGGAAGAGCGGATCATGCTGTCACCGTTTTTAGCTTACTTTGTGGCGGTGCTGCTGCTGTGCCGGGTAGCGTCCTCGCAGTACTCGAGCGACCAGTGCAGTTGGAGGGGAAGGTAAGCAGTTTATTCGAAACGATTTGATTTGATCCTCCTCGCGACATCACTGACATTTCGCAAAAAAACCACTGTTGCTTACACTACCTTGGGAATTGCACTGGCTTTACATTCTTTTGCATTTTATCATTGGCAAATATTTCAGTGATTTAATTGTATGTACTTTTAAATCATACTTTTCAGGTTAAGTTGTATTGGGTTTGCGTGAAGAATTTAGTAGTGTAGACTAGAATGTATTTTCACACCGTGTGCTTTTTAAGAACTGTAGTGCATCTGAGTTGAGGAATGAAAGAGGCACTTGCGTTTAAAATAGTCGTTGAGGTCATATCTATGTTTCTTGAATGTAACTATATGTGCGGTCGATAGACTACCCTGCTCGATCTATCGCCTATAAGCAGACTTGGGGTGGTAAACGAGGCCTCGGGTATCTTTCTGTCAAAGTAAAATGCTTTGAAACTGATAAAACAGTATAGGTAGTTATCTGGGCTCAGTGTCCGGTATTTTGCTGCGATAGGCGGTGTTATGTGGCATGCCAGCATATAGAGGGGGGATTACTGCACGCGCCGCACTAACACCTGTAGCGGTGTCTATATTTAAGACAGTAAAACACACCCTCAGTCATCAAAATGCAGTCACCCTCTTGACCTTGAGATTCCTTCACTTTATCGCCTTGTATAATTGTTTTCTTTGTTTGTAAAACGCTTCAGTTTTCGAGGGCTTTGTTGGTTTCTCTTACAGTTCGTTAATTCGGGTTAGGAATAGTTTTTGCCTATGACAGTGCCTGAAACTATTTATATTGGCTCGTAACATAGTCACTGTCAAAATACAAAATGTTTAAAAAATACTTAATTTTGTGGAAAAAATGAGACTCGATGTTCGTCCAAGTATGACACATTTCCGTCTTTGGGGGATTTTAGCCTTCGGCACTTAGCCTAACGTTTGTGTGAAGTCCTTGACGGGCGATTTAAGATACACAGAAGATCACATTGTATTTTTCCACGTTAAAAACACGGCCAGGGGTGGCGTAAGCAACGAACGCAATTTCAGTATTAGCCCACTGATAGAACTTTGATCTAAATTACCTTCTTGCTGACACGCGAGGGTCGTTTCGGTGCGAGTTTACAGAGTTTAAATTTTATTTGATGTGGGCCCTGACCTAGACCACAACGAAACACTGAACATGGCAATGTAGATTTAAATACATTTTATTATACACATTTCTACGATACAATTATTATAGCTAAACGTGTTCTGTAAGCTGTCGTTGCTCCAAATAGAAAGTGCTAATAAATTTAATGGGATATACCTAATCCAAGTGCAGAATTCAGATATATAAATAAACTTTTCCTAACATCCGCGGGCAGTTTGGTGGTGGCAAATGACGATAGGCGCATTATACTGCTATTCACAAATATAGATTGATATCATAAACAGCTTCTCCACTGAAAATAAATCATTTTCTGGAAGGAAATAGGTTGTTCGCTGTTTGTTTCGTTTGCGGATTTTTTGCAGCCACTATGGTATATAATTCTGTTTAAGCAAAGCGGCGAGGATATTGGATTTGGATCATGCCATCTCCCAACAAACACTCCCAGAAAGTAATAATGAGTCCTGCATGAGCTAACCGACATTCGATTCAGAATTGTTTGGCCCGGCTTCAACATTATCGAGACTAGAAGTAAAAGCTTGATCCAACTCTTTGAATATAAACCAATAATCTGCGAAACTCTCCTAATTGGCGATAGAGGCAATTTCGAGGCTTAATCAAGAACAAGTAAAGTTACTCCGGTTTGTGGGGTTATTTGCGCGTGGTACCTAAACCCTTATCTTCGCGCTGCCTACGATTCAGTGGCTTGATCTCATCATCTTAACATCTCTCCGATCTTAACATATAGGCTAACATCAGTTGAACACCCTAACATTTCCCTTAGTGAGACGGGAGAATAGGCTACACTAATTAAAACAAGTCTACCACAACGAACCTCTTCTTGTTGAAGAGGTATTAAAAAGGCAGATGTTTTGCTTGAATAGAAAAACAGTATGCTTGTTCCAGTAATTTGTGTAAAACGTTGACGATGGTAAAAATTCTAAAAAATTTTAAAAAGAAAAGGGAAAAAAATGAATCGCTTCCAAAGAGAATGGACTTGGAATTAATGCGCATCATATACGGCGATCTGGATAAGAGCGTCTGCAAAATGGCCACATATGAAGTAATCAAGGTTGCAGCTGGATCCTCGAATTTCATGTAAGCGCTCTAGAGGTTGGACATTGATTGTTGCCGCGTGCATGTGCGTATAGCTCCCCTGCATTCGCTCGTATTTATCGGCAGCCTATCCTTTAACTATTGCGAGGTCACGCGCCTTGTTCAGTAAGTGCTTTAACATCTGCTTTAAAAAAAAGGCAACGTCCCAAGGAGGCAACATTCCTATTGCAACACATCGCGCGAGCGTTGAGAAACGACAGTTTCGGAAAACATAATAACAGTGTGTCCGCGGAGATTAGTATCTGAACCGTGTGCACATGTGACCGGTCATGCTGCCAGGCGCGCGGAGGGGGGGTACCTTGTGTAAGATATTAACCACACACACTTTTTTCTCTGTAATAACTACCTCGCGCCGAGCATAGGCTGCTGCTTGGCTGTGGTCCAACAGGAGCAAGTAGAGCCGCAATTACCTATTTTTTTAAAGCAAGAAACAGAATCCTTTGATGCGGCGTTAAGAAATAGCGCCGTAATAAAAGCAAGCAACTTCGCAGCCCACGTTCACACGTCCTTGTTGCAGTTTTACGACATCATCTAACAAGTTTTAATCAGTTCCCGGCTGATTACCCACGAAGCGACTCGATCTATAAAACGCAAGTCACCCCAGATAAGCAGGCTCATATCCTCCCGCAGTATCTGTAACATCAGTTCTGCCCTATCTAAATAGAGAATGCCATAGACATAAAATGGGTTGCACCTCGGAACAGTCACCAGTGATAGGCAAACCTGCGAGCGACGGGGTTTCTGTTCAGTTTCGTTTGGGGGGACGTCTTCTGTTTGGCAGGTACGCGCATGTTCTCGTGTCATCCACTAGGAGGCCTCTAGTAGCATTTATTCATTTTTACTTGTAACGTAGAAACTATAACTGCTTACGGTTTAGAGAATGCTATTACTCTTATAGCCCTTGACCAAGTAAAAGAAATGATTTCCTGCTTGTGACCCAAAAGGAACGACTGGGACTGGTACATGAACTGGCACAGCCAATTCTGGTTATGGGATTCCAGTAATCTGCAGGATGCTGAGCCATTTTTAAAGCGGTTTACTTATTTCTGCTCTTATGCCTTTATGTGGGCTTTAAAGATGGCTGCCTGATGGTTTTGGGGATGGGTTTGAAGGGGGCCTGTTGTTTAGGTAATGTGATAATGGGAGCTGTGGGGGGGGGGGGGGGGGGGGGGGTTGAGAGAGATGCTGTTGAGATAGGGAAGGGGCTGGGGGTGGTGAGTGGGTGATGTTGTTGTGTGAAAAATAGAAATAGGGAAAATGATTTCACATAAGAAAGAGAAGGGAAGCGGGCTCTGGTGACTCCTTTGTGTGGGCCTTTCCCCAGCGGGCTGACGCACGAGGCTCACGCGCGGGACGTGGAGCAGGTGTACCTGCGCTGCTCCCAGGGCTCGCTGGAGTGGCTGTACCCCACGGGCGCCATCATCGTCAACCTGCGGCCCAACATGGCCGCCCAGGCCGCCGGGCCGCTCAGCGTCTGCGTCAAGCCCGCGGCGGACTCGCGCGGCGCCAACGTCTACCTGGAGAAGGGCGGCCGGCTCCGGCTGCTGCTGCGCGAGCAGGACCAGGCGCCGGGCCGCCTGCACTGCTTCGGCCTCCAGGAGGGGGCGCTGTTCATCGAGGCCGTCGCCCGCCGCGACATCAGCCGCAAGATCACCGCCTTCCAGTACGAGCTGTTCAGCGGCAGGCAGAGGCCCGAGCTGCACTCCCTGACGGGTAAGAGGGGTTTTTGTTTTGTTTTTTTAACTTAACTAAAAAACAGGGGCACCTCCCCCAACTGACAGGCGCGCGGGAGCCCGCGAGCGGCCCGACGTCGGCACGGTTGTCGGCCTGCCGGCGGTTTGCCACGTCGTGATGCGCAGCTGCTAAGGGAGGGTGAAATGGTTAGCGGTTGAGCGGCCCTGCCGTTAGCCGGTCGCCATGGCGCCGGTGTGTTAAGCGCCGGTCTGATAGGAGCCGGCTGGCCGGGGAGCGACTGTGCCTGAACGCAGCTCTGTCCTCCTGCCCAGCATAACAAGTCCTGCACAGTGCCCCGTGTTCGCATGCGCCGCTCATCACCGCGGAAACGCTGGAGGCCGGTTGCTCGGCGACCCCGGGCTCTAGTTGTGTCTGTAAGGATCAGGAGTCGTGGGGGGGAGGGCGATATCTGGACAGTGGCTAAAAGAAAGCGCATTGGGGTAAACGTGCAGATTAGGGGGGTGTTTCACGAAGCAGGATGAAGCACTGAGTAAAACCCGGAGCGGCTCTTTTTACTTCAGTCCGTGTTCCAGATTTAGGGAGGTTCCGGGTTTTACTCGGCGCTGTTATCCAGCTAACTCAGTATTCCTGCTTCGTGAAGCAGGGTCCAGGTCCGGCGCTGGGTCCTCTCCCCCACGCTACCCTCTTGGGTTTCGGGTTTCCTCTTCATCAGAGGGCTGAGAGGGACGCGGTGTTTGCTTTGACTTGCTGGGAGCTTCGGGGGGTGGGGTGGGAGGGGGACGTTTGGTTTTGGGGGGGGTGTTTAGGTTGATTTATCCCACCCTTTTGAAGTGCGGCCGCGGTCCTCACCCTGTTCGTTGTTTGACCTCGCTCTGTTGAGTGCGGCATTATGAGACTTTAAACGGTGGGGTGGGGGCTGGTGAATCAGCTCATTCATGAGGCCAGGATACTGCAGAATTGGCTGGGTAAACAAACATGATGAAGGGTGGTGGGGGGGTTGGGATGGGATTAGCAACAGGTACAAATTGTCCCCCCCTTTTGACATGAAAGAGCCCTTTGTCTGCCTGCCCTGCGTCCCTTCTGCATCCCCCCCACCCCCACCCTCCAGTGCCAAATCCATAGGAACCAAGAGCAATAGCTGGGTGGAGTGGGGTCACATGGGATTCACACCAGGGGGGCAGTAAGCCAATCACAGCTGCTCCTACCCACTACCACTGCTGTGAAAACGCATAGAAAGTATGGCGAGATATAGTGTGGCTCTGTGAATGTGGACATTATACGTGTTCAGGCTGTGACTGAATCCTGTTGGTGATATCGTCTGTTTGGTTTGAGTTTGCTTTCCGGAATATTCCCGAATATTCCGCATCTGAAAGTCAACAATTGTTCACGGATTTGTGACAAATAAACCCGTTGTCCTTGTTTAATGTGTCAAACTTTTGAAAGGATTTGGCAGGCAGGGACGGATGTGTCATTGGTCACTTTTTTGTTGTTGCTGTGGAACGGCTTGTGATAGCAAGCTTGTGATGGCTTCAGGACGACACTGAACGGCCATCGATTGGTCGATGAACAGGCCCATTGTTGGTTTTTTGGGCTGAATTAAGCCACCGGAGAAGTCATGAAAGTGCACAGAAGAAGCATTGGGCCCAACTCCTGCTCGTCCACTGAACGCATGCAACTCCGGTTATAACCCAATGGATTGTCTTCACTCAGGAAGGTAGCTGGACTCGGTTACTGTAGTATTAGAAGAGATAAAGTGAAATCAAAGTGGGTTTGTATGAATCAACGTGCATACTCTGATAATCCAGCGGTCAGTAAGATCCAGGTGCCTGACTAACAGGGGGGCTTCGCGGTGTGAGTGTGACATGGGGAAGCTTGCGTCACGTCAGTTTCCTTCCCTGGGCTGAAGGGGTGGACGGGCTCTCTTCCAGAGAGGGCACAAAGAGCGATGTCGGATCTTCTGCTGGAATCGGCGTCTGATCTGGTTGCCCTATGTGGGAAACTGGGTCTTCTTGTTCCAGTGCTGTTCTGGTTACAGTATACCCATCATCCCCACTGAATGTGCTGTATCTGTCTTTTGAACCTTGTCTTTCTTTCTCTCTCTCTCTTTCTCCTCATCTCTCATTCTGTCTAGGTCTCTCTCTTTCTATCTTTCTCAATTTATGTCTCTCTCTCATTCTGTTTCTATTTCTCTTTCTGTTTCACTTTCTGTCTCTCTCTTACTCTCACTGTCTCTCTTTCTCTATTTGTCTTTTCTCTATCTCTCATTCTCTTTTTCTATCTCTCTCTCTCTCTCTCTCTCTCATCCCTCTCTGTGTTTCTCTCCATGTTTTTTCTGTAGCTGTTCTGGTTCTGGCAGTTTTTCTGTGGACTGGGAGAGGGTGCATTCCTGCGGTTCTGAGCCGATGTATTAATCTGGATGCAGCCCTGTGCTCCTGACTCAAGCAGGCCCATTTTAGCGTTGACAGACAGACGGTGGTTTCCTGTGGTCCTAATCCGAGCGGGTCTGAGGCATGGCTGTTTCATGGTGCATAAACAGACCGTTACATGCCTGTGGTTCTGGTCCGATGTTTAATGTGGAAGGTGAGACAAAATGGTTCTGCGGTTCCGATCCACATGAGCCTGCTTTAATGTGGACAGAGATACAGTGCTTTTCTGTGGCTCTGATCCAGTGCTTTAATGTGGATGGTGAGACATTACAGTCCTGCTGGTCTGGCCCCACAGGCCTGTTTTAATGGGGATAGAGAGACAGGGAATTCCTGCGGCCGTGCACCGAGCGGGCCTGTTTGTACCCGGACGGAAAGACAGTGCCTTTCCGCGGTTCTGAGCCGAGCGGGCCTGTTTATGCCCGGACGGAAAGACAGTGCATTTCCGCGGTTCTGAGTCGAGCGTGGCTGTTTAGATGTGGCGGGGAGGGCTGCGTTTGATGTATGATGGCGGGCCGGTGGATCTGGCGGTATTTACCCCTCCGTCAGGCAGAGCTGCCCCCAGCTTTCAGCAGCGTCCAGGGTATCAGCTCTCTGGAGATGGGCCCAGGAGTTTCCCCGCTGCAGGCAGGCCCGTGGCTGCCTGACCTCCGACCCATCAACTCTGACCCCACAGCGGAGGCGGGGCACGGCTGCACCAGCTGACCTCTGGTACTCGCTCCTGCTCCTCCCCCACCTGACAGGGAGTTAAAAATAATGTGCCCTCCCCCTCAACTTCAGGGGAGCCAGGCTCCAGACTGTCCAGATAAAGGGCTATTTTTTGACTGGCGCTTTCTGCGGTGTTGCATGCTAGTTAGCACACTGGAGTCTCTTCTCCTACCCGCAGCAAAGTGAGCGTTCCAGGTGAACATAACTGGGGCAACAGCAGGTTGTGTGTTCAGATCCCAGGCCAGGCAATCCCATGGTGGACCAAGCTGACTTCCATTGCCTCAGTAAACATACAGTTATAAAAATCGATGCACCTCAAAAAAAAAAAAAAAACTTAATCCCCTGATTAAAATATCGCTAAACTTTTTTCCTTTTAACATATCTGGTAACCCTCCCCCTGTCTTAGCCACACGTGGGTAACTGCGGTGGCGTTTCCTTAATTCTGTGCTCTAGCTGCTACTCTTACCACCACCCCCCTGCCTC
This sequence comes from Anguilla anguilla, assembly GCF_013347855.1. Lineage (NCBI taxonomy): Eukaryota > Metazoa > Chordata > Actinopteri > Anguilliformes > Anguillidae > Anguilla > Anguilla anguilla. The sequence continues at coordinate 60,065,482 of NC_049202.1, read as the reverse complement.
CTCCCTCCCTCTCCTCCATGACCTCCTAAGCAAGGTTAATTGGCAGAGGAATGGTGTTGGGTGTTTCTGATGCATCAGTGAGTGACAGGGCCTCAGGTAAGGACAGAGTCCCTCAGCTGATTGGCCGGCGCCACAGGCAGGGGCCACAGTTCAGCGGAATGTGGCAGATCCAGGAAATTCCGCCACGCGCTGCCTTTCCCCGGACCCCCACCTCAGGGGTAGAGAGCGGCAGCTCCGAACCTCAGCCAGAGAGTGATTTACTGCTGCGACTGCCCCGCCCCCCTCCAAAAAAAACCCATTAAGAACCTGGGCTGAGTGTGGACCAGCAAGGCTGTAGCTGCTCTCTGTGCCATACCATGTGTTAACATTCAGGCGTTTGGCAGACGCCCTTATCCTCAGTAACCGTAAATACACCCTGGTTTAGGCAGTCCGCGGTGACACAGCTGATAGTAGCAGCGTGTTCATAACTCTAAAACATAGTTGAGTGCCATCGTTGGTGTGAGTGGGAGGTTGAGTGTGTTATTGATATAGTGCTTTAACTTGTTAAAGTGTAAGGTCACAGATACAGTATGTGATTAGAATGTGATTAGAGAGTTCCAGAACACTGACTTTGAAAAGCCATTCCAAAAAGCCTCCTCTTCAAAGGGTTAAGTAGCAAATGGGTTTGAGGAAATGGTGTTCAGTTCTGTGCACTCAATTCAGTTCATCTTCATTGGCATGACAGAACAGCATTTGTATTGCCAGAACGTAAGACAATATGTAATACATAATAATATGCAATTTTGTTTATAAGGCAACTGAAGGGCCTATTTACCTATGTAGGTGCACATCTATAGTACATGTGCATGCACTGTCTCTCTTCTTCTCTCTATCCCTGTCTTCTCTTGCTCTACCTCTTGTTCTCTATTTTCAGAGACCCTACACACCTCTCTCTCTCGCTCTCTCTTTCTCTCTCTCACTGCCTATCTGAGTCTCTCTGTACAGTTCTGTGATCTTTGGACTTTAATTTATGCCTGGTGAGTTTGACAGAAATTCTCTTGGCAGTTTAGCAAAAGTTTGTTTGAAAGTGACCCAGTTATGCAGCGGGTACAGGGGGCGGGCTCAAGGGGACAGGGCTCCGGCGCGGGGGGGGGGGGGGTAGCCTGAGTCACTTCACTGCACGCCTGAGCCCCACCCCCCTTCCTCCCTAATTGAGAGGCCAGGTCGTAGGCTGACGCTTCGCTGGTTTTAAAGGAAGCCCCTGGCCTTAGGGCTGCCCTGATGGGGTGCTGGGTCGCTGATTTTAAGGAGAACCTCGCTTCTGATGGGCGGTACTCTGAAAGGAAGCAGGGGGGGATGTGAGTGGATTTTAAAGACCACTGCCTCCCCCCCCCCCCCCCCCCCCCCCGCTCCTCGTTTGTGTGAAACTGCAGACTGTGACGGCTGACTCCTGTTCCACCCTGTAAATAAATAAGAGACCCAGGGTAGGAGAACAAATTCATTTCAGCATAAGAACAAGAAGCACTGCGTCCTCTGCACACCTGCATTTACTGAGTGTGTGTGTGTGTACGTGCCTGTGTGTCTGTGTGTGTGTGCGTGCGTGTGTGTGTGTGCGTGCGTGCGTGCGTGCGTGTGTGTGTGTGTGTGTGTGCGCGTGTGTGTGTGTGTGTGTCTGTGTGTGTGTGTGTGTGTGTGTGCGCGCGTGTGTGTGTCTGTGTGTGTGTGTGCACGTGTGTGTGTGCGTGTGCGTGTGTCTGTGTGTGTGTCAGTTTGAGGGTGAGTGTGTGTGCGTGCATGTGTGCACGTATATGTGTGTGTGTGTGTCAGTATGAGGGTGAGTGTGAGGAGTGCACCTGTGCATGTGCATATGTGAGCATATGTATGCGTGTGTACATGCTGGGGGAAGATTTGTGATCTTTGTAACAGTTACACGGAGGAACATTATGCATGAAACACATCTTTAATCTCTGTCTCTCTCTCTCTCTCCCTCCCTCCCTCCCTCCGTCCCTCTCCACAGCTCCCTGTCAGCCTTGCAATGATGCAGAGGTACTTCTCGCTGTGTGCACCAGTGATTTTGGTAAGGACCTCACCCCCAACCCCAACTGTTTCCTGTCCCATAATCAGACCTGCACTCACAGTCCCAAGTCCCAAGTTCAATAACCATTAGACAACACTACAGCCCATGCAGTGTTTTTCTTGTTCAAAGGCGATGAAGTTCTTGATAATCTCAGTCTTATGAAATAAGGTCGTCTTACTCTTACTGAACCAGAAGCTCAGCGTGAGGCCAAGCTTGTCTTGTGTCTTAATTGATTGATTAATTGTGTGATTGGTTGACTGAAGTATTTGTTTTGCTTCACGGTTGACGGGAACAATGCAACATAATGAGCACGAAGCAGCCCTGTAGCACTTAGCGTGCTATGTAATAAAACAACATGTACATAATCATAGTGATTCAGGGTTGTCGGTTCAGTGAATCTGCACCTGCTCTCCTGATTGGCTGTATCCGCAGTGCTCTGCTAATACAGCCAATAAAGAATCACAAAACAAGGTAGTTGGAGAAGATGTCTGATGTGGATTAGTTTTTACACTAGTTGATGCAACTTGGGGGGGCGGGGGGCGGGGTTAAATCTGTCTTAAATTAGGCTTTTCAATCAGAGCATTGGAATTCTGGGAGATGTGACTAACTCTCTCTGTCTCTCTCTCTCTCTCTCCCTCCCAGCTGGGCGTGGCAGTATCCAGGGGGTGGAGGAGGAGGCGGGGCAGTCGGCGGTTGCCGTAAGGTTGAGCCAGCTGTACAGGCAGAAGAGCAAGGTGTTCAGCTCGGCGGGGGGGGCGGGCCAGGCGATGGGTGGGGCGAGTGAAGACGCCCCTCCAGTGCGGCGTGAGGCCCGGGGAGGGCGAGTTCCTCTTTACCGGGACGGTACATTTCGGGGAGGCATGGCTGGGGTGCGCCCCGCGGTACAAGGACTTCCTGAAGCTGTACCAGGAGGCCGTGGCGCAGGGAACCAATCCCTGTCACATAGACACAGAATGAACCGCTAACCGGGCGGCTAACGCTGGAAACGCCAGGTCCCCGCCGTCCGCCTGCCCAAATCGGGCAGGGGACGGAGAAGGGGCCAGAGCTGTCGGGATGTGCTCCCTTGTCCCATGGACAAAACCCTCCCTCCAAAAACCTTGCTGTCTTAACGCTCTGTTTGACAGAGGCCGAAGCTCTTAAATGTTGCCTAGCAACGCAATCAGCTGGACTGTTTTTTTTTGTGTTTGAATTTCTCTCTCTCTCTCTCTCTGAAGCCAACATCCATTCCAATCTGGAATGTCTTAAGACTACCCTTTTTTTTGGAAGAGGAATGCTGTCTTTGCCACCGATAACTACGTTGACATTGACAACCGTAGCGGTAGCACTCACCCAACCTCCCCCCCCCCCCCCCCCCCCCCCCCCCCACTGTAGCAGCCGCTGGTGTGCGTGTGGAAGAACATTGTAAATGAGAAGTTGCCACTGCTTTGTAAAAAGCTTGATGTACAGTGTGATGTTGTTTCTTATGACAGAAATGGACAGTATGCAGCTAATACTGCTGTTTTGTTTTCATGTTTTATTTTGTTGTTATTGGTGTTGTTGTTTTTTTGTTTGTTTTTTTTTTTTTTAAAGTGCAATTGCAGTCTGTGATTTTTCTTCAGGAGAAGAATTGTGAAGAGATAAAAGTTGTGTTTTTCCAGAGAATAAAGACATCTTCCTGGAATATTTCCTGTTCTGTGTGTGTGTGTGTGTGTGTGTTGTTTGGTTTGAGGAATATGAATGTGTATTAAACTGCCATTCATAAGCAGTCATTCCAGAACCTTGAAAGTGAGGGACTGAGAGCGCGTGTGTACTGTTGCAAGCATGCATGTGAGTATGTGAGTGGGTCCATTTGTTTCTGTCCAAAAGATCTGCCCCCCCCCCCCCCCATCAGGGAAGGAGTGAAGATAAGGAACTGTGGGGACAAGTTGTAAGTGCAATGATGACCCCCCCCCATGGTTTACAGTCACAGGCTTATGACGACTCATTGATCAAAATCACGAACATTCTCTGCTACATGAATAGACAGGTCTGATGGGCTTGATGTACTTAAAATGGCCACCAAGGTCATGCACACATGACTGACTAATGTTGGCGGGATTGTGCCTGCGATGGTGCAAACAAATTGTTCATGGCGGTTCCTTCCGTTTTGGCCATTACAGACTGCTGACTAAAGGGGGACGGGTCCAGTGCCTGATGTGGTCTGAATGTGTTTTTTTGTTTTTCCTTTCATTGCGGGGGGGGGGGGGTTAAAGTTAATTTCCACTGCCCTGGTTGCAGTGATAACTGTGGGTAGACATGCACGGGCACACTCAAAGTGCTTTTTGTTAATGTCAGGGAGTGTGTGCGTGCGTTTGTGTGTGTGTGGTTGGAGGAGGGGGACTGCTTGCGGGTTGGATTAAGGAGAGGGGTGCTGAATGGTGCACCATACTGTACTGTCCAATGTAAATGGACTGCATTTATATAGCGCTTTTATCCAAAGCGCTTTACAATTGATGCCTCTCATTCGCCAGAGCAGTTAGGGCTTAGGGGTTAGGTGTCTTGCTCAAGGACACTTCGACACGCCCAGGGCAGGGTTTGAACCGGCAACCCTCCGGTCTTACCTCCTGAGCTATGTCGCCCCAATGTGAGTACCAATCGCCACCCCCGCTCCCCAAAAAAATTCCAGCACCACCCCTCCTTGCTTCTTGGACCACAGTGGGCCTGCTTTGCTGAATACACAGTGTTCAGTATGTTTTCATGTTGTGCTTAATTTTTTAAAATAAAAAGGTAAAATTCAAGATTTGTTTTCCCCTGTAAAGTTACACGATTGTTTCACGATTAAGAGTACATGGCCTGTTCCCTCCCTGACCAACTGGGGTGCAGTGGGGTGAAGTTGGGGTGCTGGCATCCCGGGGAAGGGGGGAGGGAGAGGAGATCATTCAGAGTCCTGCAAACTTTGCTGAATGACCGTATTCCCAATCCGGAGTCCTGCCCCACAAACTCACTGGGAAATGCAAACAGAGTTGCCGTGGTGACGGAAGACCCCGGCTGCGGTCCCTCTCTTTGACTGGGGTGGTGGCTGCTGGGTTTGGGGGGCCACTGGGATTGGGGGACCGCTGGGTTTTGGGGGCCACTGGGTTTGGGGGGGGGGGGCGTGCTGGGTTTGGGGGGGCTGCTGGGTTTTGGGGGGCCACTGGCTCTGCGTTCACTTCTCTGTCTATCCAAAGTCACCCCTCTGGTGAGAAACACTTGTAACACTTGTTTGGTAGCCACTGCTGACCACTTCCTGGTCCCTTATTTACCCAGGTGTTTCCATTCCTGTGTTCACTACCTATGTAAGGCAGAATGTGTTAAATTGCAGATGATAAAAGTCGGTCGTTGATTTGTTTTATTGCATAAAATTCAAAGCTCCCATTGAAACAGCATGTTAGTGTAGATAAATGATGGGGTTTGTAGGTTTGAATCCAAGGTGGAGGCACTGCCGTCGGACCCTTGCGCAAATTACTGAACCTGAATTGCTTTGGTAAATATCCGGCTGTATAAATGGATTGTATTTGCAAAGAAAATACGCTGTGCAAGTTGCTTTGGATAGGCGTGTCTGCTAAATGCCTAGAGTTTAATGAAATGGGCTCTTTTGCAGTGCAGTCTAGACCATGGTATCTTCTGCTAGATGGCAGTGTAGAAGAGTGCTTTTTGATCGAAGCTGAGGAATGTTGAGCTCAACAATGTTCAACTGTGTGGCACTTCCGTAACACCTAGGATTTTACTTTGTAACACCACTTACATAAGTGGCGCATACGTATTGTGTATTTATAGTGGTTTTATTCGATACATTAATGCTTCGGCATGCTTAGCGCACTTGTAGCTAGCTCAAGCTAGCTCTTGTGCAGGACACATTCCAGCAGAACCGTATTGGTTTAGTGCCACTTTAGCTTGTGACGCACGCTAATGTTGGTTTAGCGTATCTTTTACACTCGAGGAGGCGTGCAGCATGAGAAAAACCACCGCGTTTGCATCTGAATTCAATGGAGTGCTAATCCTTTAGCCTACTTCTCACACCCCTATGAAATGTCGGCGTTTTGAAGTCCTTCAAGGGGTTTATTAGTGTATGGAATCGCTCTACAGCCTGAAGATAACAGCCACTCTCAATGAACGTCCTCTTTCGCGCCTGCACACCATGTGCTATCTTTGCAGTGTATAGGGTAGAGCTGTGGACTCTGGACCTGAGGTATTATGGTTTTTTACTGTGAGACCCAGGCTAAGACTGGGCCTTCAGACACCACCACCAGTCAATGTGATGTGTTTAAGGTCATATGTGAATTAAAACTATAGGAGTGATAGGTCCAGAAATCTCAGTATGGCATGGAATCATTGGACAGAAAGTTTGACGCTTAATCATGATTATAAAAAGTCTTGTCTCCTAAATCTGGATCGGCCAGACTATGAGTCCTCAAGGAGTTCCACTCAAACAAACTGAAATTAATGATGGCGGAGAGAGATGACATCATTATAGTTGGAAGTCTCTCTATTTTACATCTTTGAAGGATTGTTTTTGTGGTTGCAGTAGTGGCTGTATAGCCGAACCTCAGTGGCAGCTCTGTTTCCCATCAGTACTATGCCCTGGTCCTCAGATCCTGTGTGAAGGAAAAGTAAAGATTGGTCTGTTGCTTGTAATGCAGCCCACTTGAGGAATAACTCAGAGCCAAAATGGCAGCATCTCACCACTGGGTCTGCAGAGCTATCATACATTAGGATAATGCATTACTAAGCTCAAATGAGAAAAGATAACTGAGATTTGGTGTGTGCGTGTGTGTGTCTGTGTCTGTGTGTGAGGAAGAGAGAGAGAGTGTGTGTATGTGTGTGCATGTGTGTGTGTGCATGTGTGTGTTGCATGCTTCCCTATTTCCCTACAGCCGGCATTGTTATCATGGTGGAAACAAGCGGAGTTCTGTTCTGATAAAAGATCATTTGAGGAGGGCTGTCCTAATTCAGGGTCCTTTGGTGAGGGCTGTCCTAATTCAGGGTCATTTGGTGATATCTGTCCTCATTCAGGGTCATTTGGTGAGAGCTGACCTAGTTCACTGGGCCTCTGTGCCTTCTTGGTGATGTCACATTTTTGAATTCCTAAATGTTACACTGATGTTCTCTGTTTCTGTATGTTGCCCTGGATACGAGCTTCTGCTAAGTGATTATACTGTAATTTAAGGTAATTCCTGGTGGTTTGGTAGCGGCCTTGTCCTCGGGGTGGGGGGGGTGTTTCAGGAGAGGGTCAGGGACGTGTCGGAGAGGAGGAGGTGTGACAGTCATCCTCCCCAGCCCAGTGGAGCAGCGGACCGGCTCACTGAAAGAGGAGGAATGTGTTGATTTTATGCACCAGTCACCACAGCCCGAGTCCTGATTAATGCAGATAAGTGGGGCTCTGTGCTGACCGCGCCTGCTGATTAGGGGACAAGACCTCTGACCTCCTCACTGTCCCACATCGCCCATGACTGCATTCACCTTCATCATCATCATTATCATCATCAGCATCATTCCTATCATCATTATCATCATCATCATTATCATTATTATCATCATCATCATCATCATTATCATTATAATCATCACCATCATTCCTATCATCATTATCATCATCATCATTATCATTATAATCATCATCATCATCATCATTATCATTATAATCATCATCATCATCATTGTCATCATCTTTGTCATTACCATTATCATCATCATCACCATCATCATTGCCATGAACACCAACCTCCTGCAGTAGTGGTCAATGCTAGCCCTGGCTGCATCTAGACTCAATCCCATTCAGTCAGAATAACTACTGTGATCAGATCTGGGTCATATTCAAGAGCACAGAAACCTTGTGTGGGCATTTTAAAAGAGAAACAGGGCTGAAATAAATGCCCAAGTGGAGGTATGGTGATTGAAAGTGTGACTGTGAGAGGTTTGCTATTGCTTTTCTACTGTGCCCAATCACATACTTCAGCTCATTGCAATATATTATCCCACCACCAGCCAAGCAGAGCCAGTGTTCCCGCCCACAAAGACATGGCCATAACCTTGCAAAGCATAGCAAACTGTTCAGACGGAACTTCCTGTTCAATAAACGGAATGCTGGAAATGTAACGGAGCATTCTGCCTATTGAATAAGCCCCTGTTTTCACAGCTGGCTTGTCCCAGTGCATTCTGGGTACAGCAGCTTGGTTGCCCGTGTCAAAGCGAGTGGGGGTCACTGGCTGCACCTGGAAACCTGCCTATCCCCAGCGGTCCCCCGATCCAGCTCGACTGCTGACCATGCAGAACGAGGTGAGGAAGTGCTGGGGTTCTGGTCGTAGGGTGACTGGCTCCCTGCAGCTCTGCTCTCTGTTTAGTCTTTTAAGGTGCAAGATAAGAAATATATGATTAGAATGTTCTTTACTGAACATTCTAAAACACTGACGTTCCAAACAAACAGCCTCTCCAAGGGGTTAACAGACTTTCGCTGGACAGGGAGGGAGACATCATGTGTTTGATGGGGCAATAATGGGCAAAGAGAAGGAAGGACTGGAGTCCTTCCCATCAACGGGTCTGCTAAGAGCGCAAACGGAGCTCCAGTGAGTTTGCAGGGGCTCTTTTGGTAGTGAATTTGCTTGATTGTTTTCTTGGCTTTGCCCCCCCCCCCCCCCCCCCCCCCCCACCCTTCACTGATTTTGAGAGCAAAATTACTCTTTCATGTCATTGCACAGCAGGAGTGTTTTCAAATTTTCCCAGCAGCTTAACAGTTCATGTATTTTGCATAGCTCTAACCCAGGCTGCTGTTGTGTGAGTAGAGCTGTTTAAAACTGTTTAAACTGTCCCTTACACAGTGTTTTGCGTAAGGGGCTGTTATTTGCTGTAGAGTAGTGCTAAGGAGAGTATTAGGTTGAGAGTGGTGAGGAGGACTCTGTATGTCTCTGTACATCTCATTAAAATGCATGTTACGATTGACTACTTATTTTTTGTTTTTTCCAGTCAGAAGAAGTTGTCAAATCACAGGAAAAAACATCCCAGGATTGACTCCCACAAGATTACTGATGACATCTCCTATAGTTATCATTTAGCCATGAAAATCCAACAGGGGGATAGACACCAAATAAAATTTTTCAGAATCCCCCAAATGAAAGTACTGAAATGGCAGATAAGTTTAACCATTGCTAACATTCCCGATAAAACTATCATGAATAACCAACCCAAAGCTCTTTTTGACTTTACCATTCCTGCAGCCTTCCCTCTGAGCTTCAGGGGGCTTCCAGGAAAACTGAATAAATGTACATGCTGGGAATGTTTTCCCAAAGTTCCCGGGGTTGTTCTGTTTGCTGGGCATGTTGTTATGAGTGGCCCAGAGGGAAGGGGAGAGGGGGGCAGCGGGTTTAGGGCTGAAAATGTGCGGAGAGGTTGAAGTGAAGTCCTAGTGAAAACGTCGAGGCAGGCCAAGCCCGCTTCAGAGAAATAAGCCTGCTTCAGAGAGACCAGCCTGCTTCAGACAGATGAGCCTGCTTCAGAGAGCAAAGGCTGCTTCAGAGAAATGAGCCTGCTTCAGACAGACCAGCCTGCTTCAGAGAGAGGAGCCTACTTCAGACAGACCAGCCTGCTTCAGAGAAATGAGCCTGCTTCAGACAGACAGCCTGCTTCAGAGAAATGAGTCTGCTTCAGAGAGACCAGCCTGCTTCAGAGAGATCAGCCTGCTTCAGAGAGACGAGCCTGCTTCAGAGAGACCAGCCTGCTTCAGAGAAATGAGCCTGCTTCAGAGAGACCAGCCTGCTTCAGAGAAATGAGCCTGCTTCAGAGAGCCAAGTCTGCTTCAGAGAAATGAGCCTGCTTCAGAGAGACCAGCCTGCTTCAGACAGACCAGCCTGCTTCAGAGAGAGGAGCCTGCTGCAGACAGACCAGCCTACTTCAGACAGACCAGCCTGCTTCAGAGAGAGGAGACTGCTTCAGACAGACGAGCCTGACTTTCCCCTTCAGAGAAAGCTCCTAAATCCCTGTGGGCTGCAGGGCTCCCTGGCAAAAGGACAGCAGCCCCAGAATTGAATGCCTGGAAATTTATGGGAGGGCAGCAGCTGACATATCACCCACCACCCCAGGAGTTCAGGAGCCTGTGGGGGGTGAAAGGTGGGGGTGGGGTGGAGAGAAAGTGGCCTGTATGTCAAGTGAGAGAGTGTGTGCGTGTAAATGGTAAATGGTAAATTGGTGTGTGTGTGTGTGATGCAGTGAGGGTGAATCTTCTCTCATTAGAAGGAGAATGATTAAAGATGATGAAGATTAATGACATCTGATCAAAAACGATGGCTTTCTTGTTATACTTCGGGTGGCGATTTATGGCGGGAACAAAAAACCAGCGCACACAGGGGGGCGTGCCCAGCACCTGGGCTGGGAGCCTCGGGTCTGCATGGGTAGCAGTGATGCAGATTATTTGAGCCGAGAAATGTTATAATGTAGGAACTTCAGCCATAAAGGAGGAGGAGTCAGTTTCTCTGGCCGTGCTTCACACCAGGGCCCCATATTAGACAGCACAATGAAATGAGCCTGAAAGCATATTTTTCCCCCGTAAGTGATGACGAATCTGTGACGTCACTCCTCAGAAGTCTTCACAGGACTTCACTCAGCAGAATAAGTCTCCTGTGCTTAATTAAGACAGCAGTACGCTGCATGTGTCCTGTCTTGTGCTTGGAGTCCGGAGGACCGGATCTCACCTGTTTGTTGTGTGTTTGTTTGTTCACCTGTTTGGGATAGGGGGAAAGGGGAGGGGGCAGACGCCAGAAACAGCTGATTTAGGGGAGAGAGAAGAGTTACGTGGCATTACCTGTAGGAAAAGTATAAAAGTGTAGTGGGTTGATGTAATGCTGTAAAAGTCTCTCCCAAATCTTTTCAATTTGTCTTGAAGCTTGAAGCCATATTTTAACACTAGTCCCAAATCTGCTACCTCCCCCCCCTCCCCACCCCTCACCCATGAGCTCGCTCCACTCCATTTGAGATGGACGCGGTGCCGTTTAGCCTCGCGATGAATACGGACGTCTCCTTCACCGTCACCCCGAATTCATTTCCCCTTCGCTCGCCTTTTGTTCTTTTCTTTTTGTGTCTTTTTCCCCTTTCTGTTGGCCGGAGTTAGACGTCGGCGGCCTGGCGCGGCCGCGCTCGCTCCGCTGGCTCTGAGAGGGCGCGAGTCCGTCGGCTCGGCAAACACAGAGGCGGAGGGGTGAAGCGGGACTCAGGGAGAACGGGGGATGGAGGGGGAAAGGGGGGCCCGGCGGCTCTGGCGGCTCCCCACAAAGGGCCCCGTGAGCCGGAGAGTGAGCGCGGCGACGGGGAGTTACCGCCGCCCCCACAAAAAGCCCTCTGTTTGGCACCAACAAGAGGAAGATGTCAGACAAACACTGTGCCAATGGCACTTTCATTTACTCTACACCAACACCCCCTCTCCCCCTCCCGCTCACTCTCCTTCTCCTCGAGCCCCTTCACATTCCCCCACTGCCCCCCTCCCCCCATCCCCCCGTCCCAAAAACAAAAAAAAAGAAACTGCCATGGCATTTAACCAGCTCTATGGCAACCGCTTGACATTGTTGCCAGGGAAACCAGTTTCTCATGATGTAATGGCTGCATTGTCGGGAGTGAAGAGAAGAGGAAATGAGTTTTGTATTTTGGCAATTTTTTTCTTTTTTTTGACCCTGACTGGGTGGCTGAAGTCCGGAGCCTCTGTGTACCTAGATATTACATAACCGCCCTGAGCCCAACATGAAATATACACAAAACTACTCAAGACATTACCTAAAAACAATTATACCATTTCTGTGCAACAACAGAATTGGATGAGTACAAAAACTCTCTCTCTCCTTCTCTCTCTATCTCTCAAATTTTAAGTTAAACTTGAGTTTGAATGCGACTTCATTGCCACGACATCACAGCGTTCACTGTGTCCTTGTAACACGTAGTACACATAGCTGGCAACAATAATAGAACTATGCCCAAACGTAATAAAATGAATATTAGTGCATTAACAAAACTAAAAATGAAAAAGAAAGAATATAAACAGAGAATAAATGAAGAACAGGCTTTCTTCAGTGCAAAAGAAAAATCTTAAGTGGCAAATCAACTCCAACAGAGTCCTAATGTATGGAACAGGGAGCACATGAGCTCTGCTGGATGTGAGCTGAATTTAGACCGTTTCTGGCCCGCTTCGCACCCCTCTCAGTGGGCATTAATCTGTGAGGCAGATAGAGGAGCGTTACAGCTGGCCAGGGACTGCGGAGCGGAGGCAGCGTGGATAAACACCGAGACTGAGGGCCCCTGTGTCTGTGCACGGCCTGTTTGCCGTGAGGCCATCGATCTGCTCGAATGCCTGGCGTGTCTCTGAGAAATCTGAGCCCCAAGGGGGCTCTGTGAGACAGCCTCCACCTCCCTAACTCTTCCTCTCTCTATTTTCAGATTTTACTCCTTATACACCTTCTCTCTCTTTCTCTTTCTCTCTTACTCTCACTCACTCTCTTACTTACTCTCTCACACTCTCTCTCTTACTCGCTCACTCACTCACTCACAGTCTCCCCCCTTGGCCCCTCTCTCAGTTTCTTTCTCTCTTTCTCTCTCTCTTTCTGTGTGTGTGAGTGTGTCTGTGCGTGTATGTGTGTGTGTGTGTCTGTGCGCGTGTGTGTGCATGTGTGCCTGTGATTGTGTGCGTGTACGTGCATGTGAGTATGTGTGGGTCAGTGTGTGTGTGTGTGTGTGTGTGTGCGTGTCTGTGCGCGTGTGTGTGCGTGTGTGCCTGTGATTGTGTGCGTGTACGTGCATGTGAGTATGTGTGGGTCAGTGTGTGTGTGTGTGTGTGTGTGCGTGTGGGTCAGTGTGTGTGTGAGTATGCGTGTGTGTGTGTGCGTGTGGGTCAGTGTGTGTGTGAGTATGTGTGTGTGTGTGTGTGTGTGCGTGTGGGTCAGTGTGTGTCTGTGTGTTTATGTGTGTGGAGTGGCTTCTGTCACTCTGACCCCTTAGCTCTTTGGCAGATACCATTTTCCCTGGCAGCTGCCTATGGTATGCCAGGCATTAACTGTGGGTCCTGTGTGTGCATTATCTGAGTCCTGTGTGTGCATTATCTCTGAGTCCTGTGTGTGCATCATCTCTGGGTCCTGTGTGTGCATTATCTCTGAGTCCTGTGTGTGCATTATCTCTGAGTCCTGTGTGTGCATTATCTCTGGGTCCTGTGTGTGCATTTTCTCTGAGTCCTGTGTGTGCATGATCTGAGTCCTGTGTGTGCATTATCTGAGTCCTGTGTGTGCATTATCTCTGAGTCCTGTGTGTGCATTATCTCTGAGTCCTGTGTGTGCATTATCTCTGAGTCCTGTGTGTGCATTATCTCTGAGTCCTGTGAGTGCATTATCTCTGAGTCCTGTGTGTGCATCATCTCTGGGTCCTGTGTGTGCATTTTCTCTGGGTCCTGTGTGTGCATGATCTGAGTCCTGTTTGTGCATCATCTCTGGATCCTGTGTGTGCATCATCTCTGGGTCCTGTGTGTGCATTTTCTCTGGGTCCTGTGTGTGCATTATCTCTGGGTCCTGTGTGTGCATTATCTCTGAGTCCTGTGTGTGCATTATTTCTGGATCCTGTGTGTGCATCATTTCTGGGTCCTGTGTGTGCATCATCTCTAGGTCCTGTGTGTGCATTATCTCTGGGTCCTGTGTGTGCATTATCTGGGTCCTGTGTGTGCATTATCTCTGGGTCCTGGAACCTGGATCTTCAGGACGGGGAGAACAGTAATGAGAATGGGACAGGGCTCGCTGGTGTTTGCCTCCAGCTCACAGGCCCTAAAGCAAATAGTCTGGGACCCTCCCTGGGAAAGTGCCTTTACCCAAGCTACTCATCGCCATGGCAGCCCCCGCACCTCCAAACGCGTCCACACGTCTGCACTGCTCAAGAACTTCGAACCCCTTCGAACCCCTGATCGTTTTCTTTCTAAGTTACTCTAGGTATGAGTGTCTGATAAATCCACTAAAGTAAGGATGTCTGTATGTGAGTCTGATACAGAGTGTGTTTGTTCTGCCCATAAGTATGGAAGTCTTTTTCTTACCCTGGATGTGGAATTGTGTACTTTCTCCTTGTGAGTGTTGAGTGTGTGTCTACATCTTTGCGAGCGTGTGTTCTTCCTTTGTGCGGGGTGTGTGTGTATGTGAGTGAGTGTGTGTGTATGTGTGTGCACGTGTTTGTGTGAGCGTGCGTGTATGTGTGTGCATATGTGTGCATGTGTGTGTGTGGTGTGTTTGTGTGTGTGTGTGTGTGTGTGTATGTGTGTGTGTGGTGTGTTTGTGTGTGTGTGTGTGTGTGGTGTGTTTGTGTGTGAGTGTGTGTGTGTGCATGTGTATGTGCATGCAAGCTTGCATGTGTGTGTGTGTTCCCCTATGTTAGAGGGGACCGGCGTGTCATTTCCCCCTCAGTCCAGCCTGTTTCACATGAGAGGCAGAGTCAGGCTGGCAGGGCCGCTGTTTGTTTAGGCTAATGAGAGCTGGTGGCTTCACAGTGCTGGGGAGACCCCCATGGCAACCGGCCTGAACTGTGAGCCTCTCAGCACACCGGGGGGGTGGCAGGGGAGGGGGCCGGATCAATGGGTCACCTCGTCTCTCGCGCTTCTGAACTGGGACAAAAATCTGCAGACAAAAGAAAAAAACTGGATGCGGAAGCTTTCTTACCCCTCTCCTCATACCCCCCCCCTCCCAAATAAGAGGGGGCACTGCAGTCATTGTGGAGAGGTCACAGCCATGGGGAAGTGCTGGTCTGGGATGCCATGATGGATCATTTGAGGGGCAGGTAGAAAGCATTTTAAAGGGCCCTCGGTTCATGCACCGGGGCGGGGCGGGGCGGTTAGGGCACAGGGGTTGGTTGGGACTTTGGTGGGGGTGAAGGTTTTTCGGATGTGAGCTGTTTGCTTTAGTGACACAAGCTGAGAGTGATGGATGGTGGTTGCCGAGGCGACCGGGAGAAGAAGCATCCACATCCCTGTTTTTCTCCCTTCTCTTCTTTTTCTTCTGGTTTTTCTTTCACTGTTGTTATCAGTTTTGCGGAAGTGGATGGTGAATAGGAGTATGACCTGGGGGTGCAAAGGTCATGGGTTCAGTTAGTCCCATCAGTCGAGGGGACACAAAAAATCTGTTTTGCGCACACCCACCTTTAAACCACACAAGCGCAACAGACGCTAATTCACACATCACAGCACAGATCTAAAAAATGCCTGCCAACGTGAAAGCAATCATTGAATCGTTGAAGACTAATTCTTGAATAGCAAAAGCTAGCCAGCTGGCGTTCTGGAAGTTTCTTAAGCATTTGCTGGAGAGAGCAGTACAGAGGGTGAAACAGCCTCTACCACGCTTGGAAGATGTGACATCTTCCGTTTCACAAATCCAGAAACTTCTATACGTTACCTGGTTCACAGGAAAACACTTGAAAGCACATGTGGTGCAATCGCTCAGCCATAGCCTCACCCTCATCATGTGAAACACCTCACATACTGTAAATTCACACATCACCTGGACAGCGTTTTTACCACCGAATAATCAGTCCCCTCTTCAGTTTCACCAATTTCTGAAGACCAGATTTTCGTTTGTTCATTTTATTCCCAGTTTAGCTGTGTTTGCAGACTTGTCTCTTAAGATGGTTGATCATTTGTCTAAGCTGGTCTTGTAGGATGGATCATTCAAATTCATAGTCCTGTCTAATTGTTTTACATCGGTAATGCCATAGGGGTTATGGGACATTGGTAATGTGTGTGTGAGTGTGTATGCGTGCATGTATGCGTGCTTGTGTGCGTGTGAGTGTGTGCGTGTGTATGAGTGTGTGTATTCAGGGCTCAGATTTCTTCGGACTCCTCTCCAGCTGACCGCTCAGCTGTCCCGTATGCTTGCTGCCGTGGTGAAAATGAACTCACTTTCCTTGCAGTGAACTCCTGTGTGAACTCTCTCTTCAATTTTCCACTCACCCGCACACATGCACACACACAGAACCATGCACACACACACACACACACAGGGAACTCCTGTGTGAACTCTCTCTTCAATTTTCCACTCACCCGTGCACATGCACACACACAGAACCATGCACACACACACACACACACACAGGGAACTCCTGTGTGAACTCTCTCTTCAGCTTTCCACTCACAGGCCTGAACGAGCTAAGCACAGAATCAGAAAATAGAGAGCGCATTAAAGCCAACACAGGGATGCTTCCAGATCTGTTCCAGTCTAGGTGTGTTTGTGTGCGTGTGTGTGCGCGCACGCACGCGAGCGTGCACATTGATTTTCACTGTGTGAGTGTATGTCTATGCCGGGTTTTAGTTCACTAATACACCGTTTGTTAAATAAATAATAGAACATTGTTTACATTTGTGCAAACAATAATCGTTGACAGAAAAAAAAACTTGTGAATATACACATCAAATTAGTCAAAAACCATCATGTGTGTATGTGTGTAGGGAGGCTGAATGTGTGTGTATGTGCGTTGTGTGACTTCTGTGTGTGTGTGTGTGTGTTTGCGCGCGTGTGTGTTGCGTGAGTTTTAGGTGTGCGCATGTACGTTTGTGTGTGCGTGTGTGTTGCGTGAGTTTGGGGTGTGTGATGACAGGCAGGGAGGGGGGGTACGCCACTGGTGACCCCTGTAACTGGACTCTGCTCCTGAATTAGAGGAGAGACGCAGTTGTTTCTAGTGTTAGGTTTCTGCTGGGTGACCAGTTTACATGTCCGCATGGTGCAGGACGTGTGTGTCTGGGCCTTCTCAGTCTTCTCTCCAAGACAAACTCTTCTGGTAACCTCTCCTAAGTGCACACACACATACACACACTCAAACACACACATGCGCACACACACGCGCGCGCACACGCAAACACGAGCACACACACATACACACACACACACACACAGCTACACACATGCACACATATACACACACGCATCCACACACACTCGCATACAGTTACATACACACATGCACATGCACACGCATACACACATACACACATTCACACACACAGTTACATACACACATGCACACACACACACACACACAGTTATACACACACACGCACACAAACACATACACACATAAAACACACTCTGTCAATTTTTGCGCTAGCAAAGAATCTTACAGGTTAATAATGATCGGGTGGCCTCTGCTACCAGATTTAAGTCAGATTTCAGCATGCCTTATTGTTTTGTAGTCAGTAGCTCACAATTAAATAATTAACTTTAATTTGTATCAAACAAGTAGACCCACCACACAGCTATCTAACCTCCGTCAAACATTCGTTGCATTAAAATATCAAAATGAAACACTGAGGTTTCTGAGGACCATTACTCTGCGTTTTGCTGAGTGTGCTGTTTAACGCCATCCCTGCGTGACGGGGCTCGGGAGTCAGCGAGCTTGTTACTCGCGGATCCGGTTTCACCCACGGCGGCCCCTGGCCGACACCCAGGGGTCACGAGGGCGTCAGCACCTCCACGCCTCACAGCTCTGGGGGGGAGGGAGACCAATCAACTGGACAAACAACGCAAAACACAAACAAACGCCGGAGAGTCCAGCAAGACGGATTGCAATCCCGTTTGTGCTGCTCGCTGCGTAAATAAAGAAGGCAATTGATTAGCCGTAGCCGCTGAGTAAAATCTAAGATTAATGAAGAGGTGCACAGGTCATTGAAATGAACCTAGGCCATTGTTCTGACCGGCTGGTTTATTTGCCATTCTCTACCTCACCCGACAAATCAGGGATCTCTATGGGTGCTGTTCGAACGTGACAGAAGACTCTGAGATGATGACAACAAATTAAATACACTAAATACAACAAATTCCCCATTGAAATATCGCTACAAATTTAAGGAATTACTAATGTATTACAGCCTACAGAATATAAAATCATTCATACAATCCGTGTGTGCATATGTGCATGTGTGTGTATGCCTATGCAGTGAACTTTTGTTGCTGTGAAACACTATCTAGGCTTTCAAGTGAAAACCCCAGCTACATTTGATTGAAAATTACCAAGCTGAATAGGACGTAGCCAGGCTACATCTGGGTAAAACTTTACTGGGGTTAACCTAGTCCGTTTACAACTAAACGTCTCTCAATCCAGATTCTGGCCTTTGCTCATTGTTTGTGTGTGTGTGTGTGTGTGTGTGTGTACGTGCGTGTGTGTGTGTATGTGTGTGTGTGCATGTGTGTGTATGTGTGTGTGTGTGTGTGCGTGTGCGTGTATGTATGCGTGTGTGTGTGTGTATTTGTGTGTCTGAGTGAGTGTATGTGTGTGTCTGTGTGTGTAGGTGTGCATGTGTGTGTGTATGTGTGCGTGTATGTATGTATGCGTGTGTGTGTGTGCATGTATGCGTGTGTGTGTATGTGTGAGTGTATGTATGTATGCGTGTGTGTGTGTGCATGTATGCGTGTGTGTGTATGTGTGAGTGTATGTATTCGTGTGTGTGTAGGTGTGTGTGTATGTATGCGTGTGTGTGTGTGTATGTGCGTGTCTGTGTGTGTATGTGTGTGTGTATGTATGCGTGTGTGTGTGTGTGTGTGTGCGTATGTGTGTGTATGTATGTGTGTGAGTGTGTGTGTGTATGTGTGCGTGTGCGTGTGCGTGTATGTATGCGTGTGTGTGTGCGTGTGCATGTATGCGCGTGTGTGAATGTATGTGTGTGTGTATGTGTGTGTGCGCGCACGTGCCAGCTTCTGTAACAATTTTATCTGTGTTTAGGGGAGGAAAGGCCAGGGGAACCTGGGAGCAGAATGAAGGAAGATAAAGCACAGCTCTGAAGGCCATTTCTGCCAGCCAAACACACAAAGCAGAAACAAAAGAACAAGAACATCTCTATCTCCAAGGACAAATTCTTAGCCTGACTTCATTAAAACCCACATTGGGGCATAAACACACTGCCTCCACAAGCAGCTTGTCCCCAGCAGCTATTCCCCTTCAACTAATTCCAACAATGTTGCTGGAACAGGTGTTTCTCTAAGGTCCATCGACCTCATAATTTGTTCACACATTTGCATGTGCTTCTTATCAGAAATTCAGAAAGTAATTACAACAACAGGTGGGTTTGCTTTCAGAGCATTATTATTGCAGATTGGTAACAAACAGTATTTAGACTT
The DNA here is from genome assembly GCF_013347855.1 of Anguilla anguilla. Lineage (NCBI taxonomy): Eukaryota > Metazoa > Chordata > Actinopteri > Anguilliformes > Anguillidae > Anguilla > Anguilla anguilla. The sequence goes on along the minus strand of NC_049202.1, from coordinate 60,046,333 downwards.
ATAATCGTTTTAACTGAATGTAGAACCACACTATTGCATAATTCTGCCACAGGCATTGGAATTAATTTTGAAAATCAATCAATATGACCGAACTGTGTAGATGTTAGATGTTGGAAGGGGGGGGGGGGAAGTTTTTACTTTCCTCTAATGCCCATCCCCCTCCCCCCTCCCCCACACCCTTCACCCATCTCCCCCATCAGCCCTTGGACTCTGTCCACGTACATTTGCCCTCAAATTGACCTGTTGTTGAAGAACCCTTGTCCTAAGAATGGCTTTCGTTTTGCTTTTGTATTCAAAGAGATTGCAGGCTTTAGGGTGGAGACAAACCCCAAGGCAGCAACGTCTCTCAGGGCAAACACGGAGGGAAGGAAGACGAAAGACAGCACATTTAAGTGACAATTGAACATTTTATTGAACCACGATTTAACCAGGTAGGGCTGAGGGAACTCAATTCTCTTTTGTGGGAACGAACTGGGGAATCACTGTGGATAAAGAGAACATGGGCTTGTGCACCTGATGATATAGTTAGCCAGGTAGCCAGATGTACAGAGCCAAGCTTAAGTTATATTTAAGTATATAGACAATAATATTTAAATATTATTATTTAGAGGACACTCATATCCAGAACAGTATAAAACATAATGCATTACTATGTTTGATGAACTTTGGTAAAAATACAATAAAAATAAAACGGTAAAACAAATTTTAAAAAAAGGAAAAAAAGAATACTGTACCATCAGGGTACCCTTCACTGTAATCCATGTGTAGCAACCTGGTGACATCATCAGACACCCATCATCACATACCTGGTGACATCATCAGATACCCATCATCAGATGCCTGGTGACATCATCAGATACCTATCATGTATCCAGTCTGAACCCTGTACCATGGATGACCAAGGAGCACTGCAACTAGCAGGGATGTCTCCACTGACCAGCTCAGGAAAGCCGGTAATTATAAAAATTAAATGCATTTCTTTAAAAAAAAATTTTTTTAATTAAATTTTTAATTTAATTAAACGTGTGAAATCTGGAAACTCAGACTTTGCCCATCTTATTGGTCCTGAGACCAGTACCCAGTGTCTCTTACCAGGGCTGGCCAGCACTGGAGCCGGAGAGCTGTGAGGTCTGCTGGTTCTCTTTTCACCTTAAAATCAGCACCCAGTTTAGACCCAGGATACTAGGTGAGGTGAATCAGCTGTGTCCACTGCAAAAACCAGAAAAAAATCTGGTCAAAAGTATTCTGGTCATAAGTGTACACTTAAAACTTTATTTCTATTGTTAAATAAAACAAAAATATTGCCAATGAGGTGAGACATTTCAAGATTTCCCAAAGGGGTAAGAAAATTTTACATTTAACAAGCCAACAGTAACTAAAAGCAAGCTAAAAATGTTAAGCCTCATTACAAGCTCTTGTTAAGACTGACTATTTTGCAGTGTCATAAATGGCTTACAATAGTTAATTGGGTAACAATGGAAAACAGCAGCCTGTTTATTGAAAGGAGTACCAAAACAATTTTATGAAATGCTTAATACTGACCGGAACAATACTCATTAGGAACAATCAAATTGTATCAAATTGGACAATATAAATGTTAAATGAATATAAAATGTCTAGGCCAGGTTTAAGTAAAAAATGTAATCTTAAACTTCTGTCCTGGACAGCTGCAAAGTCTGCTAGTTATATAGTATGTGTGCTTCAGCACTTCATTTCTTAAAATCTGCGTAATTTCAGGCTTTAATTGGCTGAAGATAAATGTGGCCCTAAGTTGAAGACATAGAAACAAAACAATAACACACACACAATATTCACACCCAGCTAATTTTAAACTTTTTCACATGAAATAATTACTGTGGCACGGTAATTTAGCACTGATTGAAAGATGTGAAAGAAGGAATGTTCGACCAACCAAGTATACAGTAATATGATTGGACTATTCCTCTTATGATGCATATAATCGGCATAACCACACTATGACCCTAACCAAAATCTAACCAAGGATCATTGTTTTGAATATGGTGCACACGTAAACATGATGATTGATTAGTTAAAGAGTGCTGATTGAAAGTAAACCAACCAAAGCCTGCAGACACTGCAGCCCCCTACAACTTGAGATTGAGGTCCCTGGTCTATACGGTGGATATTTGTGTGTGAAACGTGCTGGAGACGACATGAATACTCGTGAGTCATTAATTCAGCATTGCGGACATGGGCATTTTCTTGACTCACAGCCAGCATGAACATGAATCCCATCAAGGGTTGGTAAGGGGGAGAAAACATGCATTGACTGCATTGTGGGAAGGGTATTCTGTCACAGTTCAGTATTCAATGATTGAATCATTCTGTGGGGTAGGCTTAGGGTTGCCAGGTGTCCGGGTTTCAAATTGTTTTCAAAAATGTACAGGTCCTGTTTGTGATCCCGACTGGACAATGTCCAGTGTGAGTAATTGATGGAAGAAATTTAGCAGTAGTTCGTAATTAACTTGTGTGTCCAAGACTCCCCAGTCAGATAAAATGGCCCCCTGGTCTGACATTGGTTCAGTAGGGACCTGTGCCCCCCCACCCCCCTTCCCTCCCCCCCGGGTCTCAACCTCACGTGCCATCACGCCTCCACCAGTGTTATACATTGACACATTCAAAATATGGCAACCCTAGATAGCCTCTTAAGCTAGTCAACAAGGAATACCAGACCACCCCAAGACACATAACATATATGTGTCTTATATCTTAACATATAACATAACTTTAGCTGTTCTATTACATTAGCTTAATAATTGAGAACTTCACAGCAACAGACAAATTCATCCTTTATTGCATTAAGCTACTTCTTTTCTTTATTTGAAATTAAAATTGAAATTGAAATTTTAATGTCCCACAAATCCTGTTTATTGATCAGCCATTAAGGACTAAATAAGGGGACATGGGCAATTACCTCTGCTTACAACCGTATGGGAATGGAATTCAGTGCAATATATTGTACATATGTGGATATTGACGTAATGTAATGAGAGATATACTTGTAGCAATGTATTTTGATGTCTGAATGTGTGTGCTCCATATGCATTCGGCCTGTTCTCCTTGCCCCTGTCCAACCAACACCCCCCTCCCCCCCACCCCCTTAGGTCTTAGGAACACTTCCCGGCCCAGCTGGCCAGTGGTGAAATTTTAGGGGGGATTTGACGGGATTAAAGAGAGGTGGAGTGGGTAGCTCAGGCATCTGGACGGGGAAATGTGATACAGGCTTGGTCTTAAGCAGCAAGGCCGGACCAGGGAGCCAGAGCTTCCACAGGGCCCTGCGTCAGGTTCGGATTAAGAGAGCGGGACGGGTCCCGGATCCAGACCTCGCCAAGGCGACAGAAATTAATTTTACTGTGCATGTATACGTTATTTATCCATGTGAGTCACGCTGAAATAGACACCTGCAACGCCGTACCCATCAAACAGGAAGAGTTTGAATCATTTTACAGATCTCTCAATGCAATTAATTATTTTCATTACGTTACATTAATTTCCCAGACACTTATCCTGAGCGTCTTAAAATCAGAGGACAGAAGTGCATCCACTTCTGCCAACGCAGAACCATAATACAAATAGTAGATTAGTACAGAGCTGATGTCTACATGAACCAGGGGCGTCAAATCTTATCCCAAAAGGGCCAGTGAGGGAGCAGGTTATTCTTTTTAATTCTTTTAAATTCGTTTTTATTTTGGACATCCAATGCTAGCTGCGGAGTAGAGGCGAAGGCTTGAATGATAAACGATATATGGCTCTGCTGTTTCCGCCATATATCAACAATGCTTCAATCCGATGTGGATCTTAATCAGAGCAAACCAAAAAAAACTTTTTTTTCTGGAGAAGCCATCATGCTTTTTAAATGAACTCCACCCAAAAATCGCCAAGATGCAAGTTGACACAATAACAAAATTGCATAACGATCCTTTCGTTATTATAGTTTTTTGTGTAGTGTCTTTAAGACATCATAAATAGCTTACATTACATTGTAGGCATTTGGCAGAGATTCTTATTCAGAACAACTTACACAACATATGCATTTTTACATAGTATCCATTTTATACAGCTATATATACACAGAAGCTAGGTTAAGTATGTTGCTACAAGGCTACCAAGGCTGCAATCTTTAGGGTACAAGACCTAACCATTATACTACACCATCAGTGTTTTCAGTGTAAGGATTTGATTGGACACTCTTGGGCAAAGCTGTGTGAGAGAGGGAGGGGTGGAGTTGAGCACCCCCCAGACTACTTTGCTATGGCAGGAATGTCCAAATGAATTGGGGATGGGGATGGGGATGGGGATGGGGGTGGGTGGGAGAAGGCTGGGTGGGGTTGCAGCATTTGCACTGTCAAATGTCAAATGCGCTGACAGCAAGATTCCCTCTCACCCTGCAACCGCGGCGGTGTAATCTCAAAAATGTGCCGTAGAGCCCCCAATCCCGCAACCCCCCAGCCCTCCTCCACGCCCTTCACCTAAAGAAAACTGGCGTGCTTCTCAGGCCCAAAGAAGGCTGGACGAAACAGGGGAAAGGGGCGCACATTCAGAATACTCTGAATACTTCAGCCACTTCGAAATGGCTGGCAATGTAGCGTAACGGCTACGGAACAGGGATCGCGGCTCCAAGGTTCTAAGTTCCATTCCCAGGGAGAGCACCGCTGTGGAACTATTAAGCAGAGCCATTTAACTTGAGTTAATCCAGTAAATGCACAGCTGTATAAATTTATGATGTTTAGTGGGGGTTTAGGCCAGGACGAACTCTGTGATGCGTGTTGCGACAAATCCTTTGTAAAATGTGCTATATATATATCAAACTTGATTGGTTGATATCCATGGATCGATATTCATAAGTGTAATGATTACTGATTGTATGCAGGGCTCTTGGGTTCTCCTTTCCACTGTTTTTTTGCTTAACAAGAGACAGAATCAGTTATTCCAATTTAAGAGTGACCTCATGACTCAAAAACCCGGTAAGAATAATGTGCAATCCACCTCTGTCTTGTGAGGTTCACAAAATAAGTGACAATATAAGAGGTTTAATTTAACAGCAATGTGCCATTTACACGAGGAAACCAGTTACCCGGAGCATTGAGAAGCACACCGATAGCGCAGCTGGGAGGAAGTACTTCAGTAAAGGTGAAGGAGAAAAGAGAGAGCGAAAGGAATGAGAGAGAGAAAGGGAGGAAGAGAGATTTCCTGCTCAAATGTGAATATTCTCAGACCTGCAGCAGGGTTCAAAGCACTTCAGTCAGCCTGGACACAGGACCGCCACTCTCCCGTTAGAGATTTCTGTTAAAATGTGACGGGACCTTCACAAGCCACCAACACCCCCCCCACCCCACCCCACCCCCACCCCCACGTACACAAGCTCACATTTTACACAAGCAAGATTTTATATTGTTGGAATTGTAATTGTTTTTTTCTATGGAATATTAACAAAATCTGAATGTGCACTTTAAGGTTGATGTGTTGGTTCTTTTTTTTTTTGACCATACATCTGTGTACATGTGTACAAATACAGAACTTTTTTGCTCCTGCATATTTTCAATGCTAACAAAGGTAATAATACACCAATTTCTTTAGTTATTTAGACTAGAACTAAATTTAAATTAATCTTACACTTAAGCATTCATCTCCTTCAGCTTCAAAACATCCTTTTTCTTCTTCAGAATTTTTAAGGTGGAGTACCTACCAAATGTGGGCCACTGCTGCCCCCTGGTGTATGAGAACATACTGTAAGCAGTAGGCTGCATTAAAACTGAAGGCAACAGGTGACCAGACAAAAGGCAGAACCACTCGACAACAATCAATCAAGTTAATTTTTCTATAGAGCCTCAAGGTACCCAAATTTTTTATTTAAAGCCACGACAGTTCACATTCTTGAACATGCATTCAATTTACATAGCTTTTACATTTTACTGGTCTAATTTAGATTAAATACCTTCTTCAAGGGTACAATGGCAGTGCCCCCACCTTGGAATCAAACCTGCAACCTCGGAATCAAACCTGCAACAACACCACTCGTTAGATAGGATAGGTGGGGTCTGGGGTACCCATGATTTCTGTGCTTCTTGCCTCCTGTCATTCCAGTCTTGATGACTGGATTCTTGGAGTCCTTGTTTAGTGTTAACTTGGCTTGTTCTACATTTTAAATGAGACAATACAGCAAAGAGTGTTTAAACCTGAGCAGCTCAAAAGACAAACAATCTCGTGTTTTTCCAAGAGTCACACACGGAAAAGGTAATGGCACAAAAAGGCACTTCATTTGCAGGCTGCAGAACTTTTATATACACTCTTCACACACAGAACTTTGGGCACACTCGACAAATTACAGTCGCACGAGTAATACTGATACAGAATTCTGAAAAGAGTATCAAAAACATAATTAGTTTTTTCAGTCATTTCCATAATTAGTTCACTAGAGGTTGCTCAGCCTTGAACATTCAAAATTCAAACATCAAAACTGATGATTAAAAAGGCTCATAGTTCAAATATATTATTGTGCATTGTTAAATTGTTCAAACACAATGCACAAACTCAAATTTTGTGTGTGTGTGTGTGTGTGTGTGTGTGTGTGTGTCCTTTTGGGAAAAAATAGAAGCTCAAATTGGTGTTGAGTTTCACAATGGCATATTTTCTCATATCAAATTATTTCCCTTCCACAATCCAACATCTACAATACTGCTGATAAAATAATTCTCATATACTTCAAAATTAATTTTGAAGTTATTTAATAAAAACTTTGTTGATATTCACTAGACCATATGTTATACTGAGCTGAGGTGACTGTGAGTATTCCATAAACTTTTGGCCTAAATATTGCAGTTGACAGTCATTTTCTGTGAGAAAACTATTTGGTTTGATACAATTCAACATTAGCTGGCGGCATAATACACTGCAACCAATGCCTAAAATAAGTTCTTCTTTCTTTTTCTTATTAGCTGAAAAGAATAATCTTTAATTTTTGTTTTCATACAGTAACTAGGACAAAAGAAATATACTAATACTGTACATTGTACAGTACTAAAACTGCTTATATATTCCCTATGAATAAAAATGTCACCAACACATCACAACACATTGAACATGTTTTTTAATTCCTTGAAATGAGTAAGAGTAATCACAATGCTTCGCCTATATCTTTACTTTCAACAAAATATGACAAGAAGTGTACCATATCTGAAAAGAAATTAATATTGCGTGGGTCTAACTGGGTCCCTGCTTTCACAAACATCCATAAAAATCTTTCGAATATATTCTCGAAATATGTCGACTTTAATAAGGAAGTAGGCTATGTCAATTTCATTCTGGAAAACCTTAGACTTTATTCTTGAATAGCCAAATTTAAGTTTGTTTGTTTTGTTTTTTTTTAACTTTATTATCTTCGACTTTAATCTCGCTTCTTATTATGATTCTTTTACCCAGGCTATTATTCTGTAACCACTACAGAGCAAAATATAAACTCACCCTGATGAAAAAAAAAAAAGTCTCCTTAATTTTTATGGGCAGGAAACTTTTAATGCATTACGAATATTAGTAAGCTATTTACATAGGCTATTCAATGTAAGACTTACCGAAATCTGCTAAACGTGACTACGCCGTTTCCATCTGTAGAAACTACAAGGAGCAAAAAGCGATTTCCGTTTTGCAAACTCGACTTCGCAGATTTAATATCCTTTAAATAGCAGGTACAAGTAGCCTAATGTGAACCATCGAAGTACGCAGAGCAAGCGAGTCGTTCCGCGATAGCCTATTTGCAGTAAGTGAAACTGCCTGATTACAGATTGCGTTTGAGGTATTGTTTTTTACAATTGGCAGGAAAAGGCGGTGTTGTCACCGCCGCTCGAAAAAAAAGTTTATCTGCAAGCGACTGCGCGGGATATTTAAAGCAAAAAACGTGCAGGAGAAACTAATGTCGAATATTTATTTTTATAAGTAATTTTGAAACTAATGTATCATGAACACACAATCGATTATCAAAAAGATTAATGAATATAACTGTAACGATAAAGAGCTTTATTTATGGACAACGCCAGTTTTCCGGGTAGCTGCGTAGCCTACATGACACGCATGCGTCTTTTTTGGCGGGATTATTTTTCGCGGGAAATAATTGCGATACGGAACAGTGTATCTGATCATGCAGCACTGCATTGCTGCACAGATAACAAGGACGTCCTGCATGTAATTTTCTCCCGCCGGTGCCATAATAATTCATTCCGCGAGGTATGTACAACGAAATAGCTATGTGCAATTCTACTTCTTCATATGAAGTAGCCTATGCGTTTACTTACACTGTAAAAAGTGTCAATTTTACGCTAAAACATACCTGTAACTGGGTTGCCAGAACTTCATCACAATGACGTATCGATATGTTAAGCATACGGTTGCAGTCTGTTGCCTGGAGGTTGCCTAACAAATGTTGACTGTATGGTTCATTGTAAATAACACAATTCCGGTTTACATTTGAGCTGTTTAGAATTAGATTCCTTCGGTAGCCTACTTAACAGTTTTTTTTTCACTGATATTTTCTACGGCGTAGGCCATGTGCTGTAAACCTAGACTGTGTTTATCGTAGATATTTATCTCTTTTATGTACAATGTTTTAGGACTTGTATGAAATATATCAAAAATATTAATGAATATAACTAACGATAAAGAGCTTTATTTATGGACAACGCCAGTTTTCCGGGTAGCTGCGTAGCCTACATGACACGCATGCGTCTTTTTTGGCGGGATTATGTTTCGCGGGAAATAATTTGTGATACGGAACAGTGTATCTGATCGTGCAGCACTGCATTGCTGCACAGAATAACAAGGACGTCCTGCATGTAATTTTCTCCCGCCGGTGCCATAATAATTCATTCCGCGACGTATGTACAACGAAATAGCTATGTGCAATTCTACTTCTTCATATGAAGTAGCCTATGCGTTTAATTTTATATTTTATGCGTATGTTTTAGGACTTGTATGAAATATCAAATCAGTGCAGTTAATGATTTTAATATGTTATATTGGATCTGATAATTTGAAGCGCACATAGTTGGGGATTCGTTTTTTCGAATGCAATATTTGGTAAATGGACTGCATATTTGAATGCTTGAATGTGTTGGGCTGCCCACTACGGTCAGAGTGCATTATTCCTGTTTTCTTTCGTGTCAGAAACGCAATGAGCAAGTGTGACTCAGCTTCCAGCCCAGCAGCTGGGACTGATGGAGTTAGAAGTCCTGGTGAGTTGACTGATTCCTGGTAGTTAACTGTTCTTTGCATGTAAAAGTGCAATCATCTGCGAAATACCTCATTGTAATGTATTTCCTTTCGGATTGGTATTGCATGCATTGTGATTTACTGAACTTTACTGAACTTAGCCAGTTAGCCAGGTCTGGCACTGTCGCTTACCAAAGTCATTTGCGTTTCTATGTACTTGCTCATTGCAAGTTGCTCTGGACAAGAGCATCTGGTACAATTACGACTGATTTCGTGCACACTTTGTGTAAAAATGGGTAGTTGTTTTAGTTTTTAAAAAATGGTGCCTTTTTAAACTGATTTTGCAGAGAAACCTCCTGGTCTCGGTGACCATCTTCCTTGCAACATAGAGAATAAAAACGGAATCACCATTTCACCTACTTACAATCGCTGCTGTTTTGGAGGTTATGTTTCCAACACCATGAACACCACGTTCAACACTGGTAATGGTCTTTTTCTTAATTAATTAATTTATTTATTTATATATATATATATATATATATATATACACACAGTATAATGTGTAGCACGTGTCGTTCTGTTACTTTCTTTAATATTGCGTTGAAAGGTTGCATGATGACATCAGCTTATGAATAGTTCTCTATTTATATATTGGCAATCATTATTTTACAATAATGAAATCATTTCATCCTGGTTTACTAATGGTGTGCTACACTGCCATACACAGCCTTGGCTTAATGACCCAAAATGTGTTTTTAGGTGGACCAGAGCCAGCTTCTCCCTCTACAGGTGTAGGGTTAGGGATGAACAGAGGACAGGCTGCAAAACATTCGTGGTAAGATGTTTTTTTAAATTGGAGTGAAGGCTCAGTGGGGTCTAGGAGGCTAACTGTGGGTTCACAGAGCTCATTTCAATTGTTTATTTGACTTCCGAGGTGTCAAATAACAAATAACCATCCAATTTCTAGCCAATGAAAATACCCAGCTTAATCTCCAAACTTCTTAGAGTAATAAAATAATACTTACTTAAATTTAATTTTATTTTCTCTTAGTTTTTAAAAAAAGAGAACAGTTAATCACCAAAACAATTTTATTTAGGGGGAATTCTCTCCTATGTGACCCCCAGCAGATATCCAATTGTAGCCGATATCAAATCAGAAATGAATATGGTACAGGCTAATTCAGCTAGCTGTGTAATTTTTGTTTGTTTAAAATAGCTTGTTGCCTGATGTTATTTTACTAGCTAGCTAGCAGTACATCCAAGATAGGAATTGATGGGTAATGAACCAACTGAGCTAAAGAATTAATATTAACAAATACATATATTCAAGTCACATTTATTCTATAAAAGGTTGTTGATGTAAGCTGCTGATTTAAGCATGAAAACTACTCTTTCAGAGTGTTACACAGGATTACCGGGGAATATTTGCTGGGCAGGTGGTTGTGTCTTCAGCTGTTCTCAAAGGGAGTGATGTCATCAGTACGGCGTCATGTGCACACTATAGATCATTGCAATCAGCACTGTTGGGTCTTTCTTCAATGTTTCAAAACCATCCGTGGTGACCCTAGCGCGCACACTGGTGTTGGAGATGCTGATGACGGTGACAGCAGCACGAGAAAGCGAAGAAGAGTGGACCCTGATACCCTAGGAGCTAAAGATGTGGCCTCCACAGAACCAGGCCAGGACAGCAGACAGGTGAGGGAATTCACTGCTATTAACATTACAGGCACTTGGCACACACTGATCCAGAGCGATGGACAGTATTAGCCATGCTAAATGTTGCGGTACTGAGATGGCATGCAGTTCCATTCATTATCTGTACGTGTAATGTTAACCTGACAAACAGCAATTTGTATTGTAACAGAAGAAGGTATGACAAGACATCTTACACAGCTATGCCCATAACATTACTTATAACACTATCCAAAAGGAAATCCAGATGTCCTGGAGGACTGCAATATCTGCAGGTTTTGCCGGTTTCTTTCCCACGTATAATCAACCGTTATATAGCTTGATATCATTTTGGTAGGTTTTAACACAATTAAAAAATAAACTGTCATGCTCAGCAAAACAGGTTTTCCAGTGTGGCAGTGGAATGCAATCCCCATCCAGCCTTCCCAACATCTCACAGCCTTCATAGTCGGACATTTTGTAATGGGAAACATGGCTGTGGAGATACAAGTTAAAATGTGGGGCCGTTGTACACACACATGAATTGCTTGATTGACAGACAGCCGATGTACTGATGATTGATTTTGATGTTGTTAAGGTAATGGAAAGTAGCTGAGGGAATGGATGTATTTCAGTGTTTTTAAATTAAAGTTTATGTGCGGACAGGTGGAGCCAGAGGACGGTAACGTGAATCAGAAGTCTCTGAGATTCGGCAGTTTTGAACAGCATGGATCATCTCTGAGTGAACAAAATGAGAAGTAAAGACAGTACACATAATTGGTTATGTTCCTTCTGTACTAATCAAATTTGCGTTTCAAATCAAACTATGACTGGGGCAAAATTCACGATTTCTGCATTTGTTCCATGTGTTTTTTTTATTTTTTTAAAGTGACATTGTCCTGGATTACAGCTGGGCCATTCAATGAGTCGAGTCCCCCTTTCCAAGTCAGTATAAGCACTGGGACAAATGACAATCAGCTGCTTCAAAATTTCACAGGATTACCATATTGCCATATTTATGAATTGAATAATTGCCAAGACAAATGCAGATATTGTGAATTTACCCTCGTAGTCATTGTTTGATTTGAAATACAAATTTGATTTGTGGAAAAATAAGGAAAACAGGAAAAACAACTGTCTCAGTAGTTTTGCAGTAAACTTATATGGTTTAATGTTTTTTAAATTTTATTTTAATTAGGACTCCAGACAATCCAATTCCACCTCCATGTCCATGCATAGAGAAAAGGGCACTGCCCTCCAGCACAATTTCACATTTTAAGCCTGCAAAGGCCTTGAAGTTTGACATCCCAAAAGAAAATCTACAAATCAGCGATGAAATGGAAGATCCGATAGTGAGTAAAACCTTTGGAATTATTTGTAATGATTTAGTACTTTTGTAGCATGTTTGTTTTAAAAACATTTTTAACAGATTGTTGAGTGTTACTGCCAAGTGCATTTTGGCACACAAGTTTAACTGGCACAGTGTAGAATACACAGAATATGGGGTCATTCAGTGCCTCTCTGAAATGAATAGTAAATCCTGATTAACTTTTACAGCTATATCCGACCAGGTTGGGCTCATTTGGGATGGAGTGACAACGATACAATACCCGTTTAAAAAAACTGATAGGTGAGAGACGAGGGAGCTGATAATGTGGCTTATAACATTGTTTTTGTATTGTCAGGTGGGTGTGGCCATGAGAATAGTGGAAGACCGACACAGAGTCCGTGGAACGACAGAGAGAGGAAAGAATGGCGATGTGGTCAGCCCTGGGACCGCAGGGAGTGTGTCAGGGCAGATTCGCGATTGCCGCGGCTTGGTGCCTGAGGTGGACGATGGAGTGGAAAGGGTTGTGGGTGAGGTGATTGCGGCAGATGTAAAAATGGTCTATGTCTGCCCTGCGAAGCATGAGATTGACCGTGTAAACGAAGATCCAGTGAAAGTGAAATGCAATGAATGTGACATCCACTACAAAAAAACAAAAATGACCGTCCTCCTCGAGGGAACCATTATGATTGAACGTGACCATGGAAAGAAGTTCAAACTAAATGACAGAATTCTTAGGTCATTCATAGATTGTGACTCTGTGGGAATAAATTTTATTACTGATCAACTACTTTATTCAAAAACTGTCAGCTTGACAATTAAGAATAACGAGGTACTGCGTGCTGTGAGGGTGGGTGATATGGCCTAAAATTCATATCACAATATGAAGTCCATCCATCCATCCATCATCTACACCCGCTTATCCTGGGCAGGGTCGCGCGGGAGCTGGAGCCTATCCCAGCATGCATTGGGCAAGAGGCAGGAATACACCCTGGACAGGCAGCCAATCTATTGCAGGGCACACACACGCTTATACCTATGGGCAATTTAGCCTACCTGCATGTCTCTGGACTGGGAGGAAACCGGAGTACCTGGAGGAAACCCACACGGACACGGGGAGAGCGTGCAAACTCCACACAGAAAGGCACAGGCCGAGGTTCGAACCCACGACCCTCTTGCTGTGTGGAAACAGTGCTACCCACTGCACCGCCGTGCCATATATCATGATGTAAACTTTAAAAAAATGAAAATTTGAATCATAACTTGGGTTATATAAAACCCTATTGGTGTGGTGGACACCGGACACAATTAACTGGAACAGCTCATTCTTATTTCACAGGGTTCCAGCTGTATTGCAGTAGTTACACCTCAGGTTTTAACCCCAGCTAAGCACGCTGCAGTTGACCCAGTAGTTTTTTGTTTATTTTTTTGGGGCTGTGCTTCTTTGATAAGCACTAAGGGAGCTGAACACATACCAGCCCGGATTGGGGTTGCCAGATTTACAATTTGAAGTGAAATTGTGAACAAAGTCTGATCGGGGAAGCAACGTTGGAACTGGGGGGGGGGGGGGGGGGGGGGGAGTCATTGACACAACGGTTCACAAGAAAGTAACGGGAAATTTCCTCCAGCAATGACTCCACAAACCAGACCTGTAAACATTATTTGAAAATTTGACATTCTAGTTGAAAAAATTGATTTCTGGCAACCCTGCCCCTGATACAATCAGGAAAGTGAGGTCTGTCTGCGATCTTTCTCTTTCCTTTAACTTTTTTCCTTTTTGTTTGTTCCTAGTTTTTTTTTTTTTTTTTTTTTGCCTGGAAAGATCTTTAATTGGTTTTTATGGTGTGTCCGTTACTTCTCCGTTGCTGGTCTACGACTTGGTACAACACTCTTCTAATTCTAATTCTATAGAACTGTATGAACTGTACAGATGTTTAACGTGATCGGACATTAATATATTTCGATGTAAATAAATATTTTTTTACAACAGTGCCTTGGTTTCTGTGTGGCTGATTTTATGTCGAAAGGCTATATGCTATATCTTAATGCTAAAGCTGTTCTTTGGGGATCTTCTTTTAAAGTTGAAAACTATTTTCTATTTTTCCCTGACCATAGCTCTGCAGTTCTAAAGAATTTTATTGGAAGTTAACCAGCTGCCTTGTATTCCCTCAGCAGGCAATACGCACCGAAGTAAAGGTATTTATGCAGGAAAAGGTGCAAATGATAGTGGAGCACATGTAATGGAAAAGGTGCACACCTTCACTGCACAAGAAGCCCCATTATTGCACATTACCCATAACCATTGCATTAGGTTCTTTGCACTTCACACTCCATTACCGTGGGATACCCAATGATGGCAGTTTTCCCAAATGTTGTCAGTGTTCTTAACTAATGTGCTGACTGAGCAGTTCACCTGAGTGTGGAATGAGGCATCATCAGAACATGTTAATATTTTTATATTCATATTTTTTGTGCCACAGAAAATGGTTGTGAAAAATAATCCATGTTTGCATTGTATCAAAAAACACGTCAATGATAATTGCTGCACATGTGGGACTGGTTACATTTTATAGTGCAGATCAGCCAGTCCTACTAAGCGACCACAAGCGCTGTCAAGTGAACGGTTAGACAAGCAATGGGGGAAAAATAACTCATCTTATGGCAACTGCAGGTGTCTGTCGGTATGGTGCTGGAAGCTAGCGTCAGGCAGTTTTATGGGCACAAAAATGTCATTTTCAGGGATGTGAATGCTGGGGGCCGGTGCCGCAGTAGAGCTTTAAGAGCTTTCTAGCAGCGCTACTGGAATAAAGGTGCTTTTGACGTTTGGTAATCCGCGGTAGGTGACCTATCCCAGCAGGTTTTCCACACATGCACTAGCTAAGCTCATCCGTGCTGTGTTAAAATTAGTCCTTAAACACACCACTACTTCGACACAACCCTTATGTCTAAAACAAATGTGAATGCAAATCTACAGAATAACTGTTTAGATGACCTCCCTACATGCAGGATCACCTCTTCAATGAAGGAGTCCTAGTCCTGGGTGGCAGTGTAGTATAATGGGTAA
Organism: Anguilla anguilla; assembly: GCF_013347855.1. NCBI lineage: Eukaryota > Metazoa > Chordata > Actinopteri > Anguilliformes > Anguillidae > Anguilla > Anguilla anguilla. The sequence continues at coordinate 60,031,052 of NC_049202.1, read as the reverse complement.
GGGGTTGGTCTTGTAGTCCAACCGGTTTGCAGGTTCAATTCCCTGTGAGGGCGCTGCCGTTGTACCCTTGAGCAAGGTATTTAAACCTTGCATTGCTTCAGTATATATCCAGCTGTATGAATGGATACAATGTAAGTCACTGGATAAGAGCGTCTGCTAAATGCCTGTAATGTAGTTCGACAAATTCTGCTTGTAAGCAAAGGTATCGGCCTTTCAAAAAAATGTTAATAAAATAAAGGAAAGAACACTTGAAATGGGAACCAAAATTAAATATTCTTTTAAAATATATCTGGCACCCAAATAGGGCCTACACTGATCCAATTCCCACCCTATTTTGGAATGTTCCTTCTGCAACCGCGTTCAACCTTAATGTCATGGTTGTCACCTTAATGTAAAAAATAGACAGTTCAAAGAGCCGTACTGTTAAAAATGTGTGATAAGATGCACTGACAAAAAAGCGATGAAAAAAATGGTAAATAAGTAAATGAAACAAGCTATGATATGAAATTACTTTTAATATTATTTCTGTAATTTTTGTGTGGTGGTGACTTTGCTGCCCCCTGCTGGTGATCCTGTGCTTCTCTCTCCCAGTGATTTGGAGTCCTGCTCCAGTGATCAGCTGCTGATGGACTGACTGACTGCCTCCACCTGTCTGTGACCCAGCATACTGTGCTGCAGAAACAGCTGGAAGGAGCTGCAGGAAAAATGGGATAACAAAACAAAATGGAGACACTTCCATTTAATTCAACAGAAAGTGGGAATGAGAAGGTCAATTGGAAGAAACAAAGATAAATAGTGCACAATAAGCAGATTAATGCTCTGACAAGTAATACTGAATATAACAATTACTTACAATTACTGAACAAATATGCAACTGGAGAATGTGAACATGTGTCAGAGGAGAGAAAGAGTGCAACATGCAATCTTTAAATGTTCAGTTTATTTTAGATAAAGAGATAGAGAAAGATTTTTGAAGAATAACAAAGGTGAGGAATGAAGGAAATAAGCTTTATTACAGTTTTTAGTCTGTGCTGTGGAATTTGGAAATGTCGTTTTTGATGAACCTTTTTTATTTGAAAGAAAAAAAATTAAGATAAGATTTAGATGCAGATCCAGTCCTGGACAGTAGGTGGCAGCAAAGCTCCGTGAAATGGTTTCTATCCGCCCATAAAAAAACTTTTAACGAACCTACCAAGACAAAAACTTGGCATTAACTCCTGTTTCCTTCTGTTTTCTCTCCTCTCTTCTTTTCAACTGTTCCTGAGTTTTCCTGTATGTCAACAATACATTGACCAAATCTGTGTGATTCCCAGCCTGGCCACTTGGACACATGGAGCCAGAGATCCTGGGGAGTCAATTTCTCACTAGACTTGAATAATAAGCTGCCTTCTCCCTTTGCGCGTAAAAATCATAATCTTTCTAAGCTGCTGTGGATAAGAACATCTGCTAAATGCTAAATGTAATGCAGTCTCTTCAGGAATGTTGTAGCGCGGTTAATATTTTATGAACATCAGCTGTATGAATCTGTCATTTCAAATATGGTTCTATGTTGGGATAAGCGAGCACACTGAACTTGCCTGGTCTGTTACCAACGTCTGGCACTGGTGCCTGCACAATTTGTGCGGATACAATTATGTTATTTCTTATTATAAGTTGCTCTGGACCAGAGATTCTGAGAAATTGACTGTAATTTGATGCACACTTAGTGCAAAAAAGGATCATTAAAAAAATTTAAAAAAATCTGAGCCGCAAAAGTGAGTCAATTAAAAATGATTTTGCAGGGAAGCCTTCTGGACCTTATCTTAAAGAATGTGAAATCAATCACGTTTTCACCTATTCTGAATCGATGCACTATTAGACGTGATTTTACTGCCACCATGAACCTCACTATCAACGCTGATAAAGGTATCGTGCAACGTTTGTCATTTTGCCGCTTTCTTTAATGTTGTGTTGAAGGGTTAAATTACATGTGATTGAGTATTGCTTTATTTATACATAATCAAGGACAATAGTAAACACTAGTGAAATCACTTCATCCTGGTTTACTTGTAGGTTAATCTGATTAACACAACAAAAACAGCAACAAAGCAGTCTATGCAAATAAAACAAGCGATAGTTGAGTAGGTACAGGTGCAATAACTAAGTTAACTAAGATAAACAGCTTACCTAACCACAACCCTAAGATTACGAAGTCAGTTAGAGAGTACAGGTGGGTAGGGAGGGATGGGGAGAGGTGCGGCCTGAAGAGGAGAGTCTTCAGTCGTCGTTTGAAGGTGGTCAGGGTCTTGGCTGTTCTGACTTCCACGGGAAGGTCATTCCACCATCGTGGAGCGGGAAGTGCAAGTGGGACAATGGAGAGGTGCCAGGCGTCCTGAGGTAGCGGAATGGAGGGGTCTGGCAGGCTTGTAGGGTTTGAAGACCAGACGAGCTGCAGCATTCTGAATGAGTTGCAGGGGTCTGATGGCAGATGCCGGTAGGCCAGCCAGAAGAGAGTTGCAGTAGTCCAGGCGGGATAGCACCATTGCTTGGACCAGGAGCTGGGTTGAGTGGGTGGTGAGAAAGGGGCGGATTCTCCGGATGTTGTACAGGAAGAATCTGCATGCCCCGGGTTATCACTGCGATGTTCTTGGAGAGGGACAGCCTGTTGTCCATCACCACTCTGAGATTCTTGGCACAGGGTGATGATGTCTAACTTAAGTTGGATAGATCTAACTTAATATCTCTAACATTAACAAATGATCCTATTTAAGTCTTATTTAAGAGTCAAATAGACTTTTACACAATATCCAGTTCAAACATTAATTTGGCCAAATAGGAGAGTTCACACAGAGAAAAAAAAACAGTTTCTGTATGAAGGCTCTCTGAACGCTAGAGAGCCTTCTCTTTTATAAGCTTACGCTTCGTAGGCGTGTCTCGCATAAAGTATAATCTTCTCCCCCTCCCTTACATCCTTAGGTTCAGCTAAACAAATCTTTTAAGGGAGAGGTTTCTATCACACTTTCCATGTAGGGCAGGGAACTGGGGCTTCACCTGTTCTCAAAGGGAGTGATGTCACCTGTACAGTGTCACGTGTGAGTTATAGGTCAGTGAGTCAGTAATCAGTGTTTCAAACGCATTCTTAACGGTGACCCTAGGGCACACACTGGTGCTGGCGATGCTGCTGGTGGTGAGGGCAACAGGAGAAAGCACAGAAGAGTGGAGTCTGATACGGTATGTCTCTTTAACTCGTTCTTCTTCTTCTCATTCTTCTTCTCGTTCTTATTTTTCCTGCCGCCTATCCCACTAACAACATGTCTCCCCATTGGACATTTTACCGGCACCCGCCAAATCTTCACCTACAGGACCCAATGAAAAACTTGCATACACACGCAAAATACCCATACCTTTTTACTCTGAAACATTTTCAGTACAAACATTTAGTCCACCTGTGGTTACAGTCTTGGGGACACAGGGTCCGAGGTTCAAGCCCAGCTGGGAATGTGTTTCTTTAACCTGCTTTTACCCTCACTAATAATTGTCTACTACTTCTCAATTATTGCTGTTGCACCATATCTACCCGCCGTTCACCGAACGTATACACTGAATTATGACGTACCGTCTGCACGTTCAGTTATTAACCGGCTGCAATATTGCAAAGCCATACGGGAGCTCTTCTGTGCTTACTGGCCTGTGTTCTTTAAAACCACGGACAGGTTTGCTAATGATATTTCACGCATTGCATAGCTATGTCATGGTGCTGCACTAACAAAGTCACAGACTGGTAAACCTCCGGTTGAAGGATTGAATCCCGCCTCGCCCTCAGGCAGATAATTTCCTCTTTTACACTAACGTTTTCTTACGCTTATATTTGCTTTACCAAAACTCACTCACGGCCACCCATATGCATTTCATGACGGAAAATGTATTCCTTTTATTCAAAAGTTACACCAGTTCACAGCTGTGCAATTTCTACTAACTACATTTCTTCACTTGGCTACTGTACAAAACCTTCTTATCAGCAAACGCCACGTTTCTACATTCATGTTACCTCGCCCTGTTCTCTATCTAGCCACATACAAACAATTACTACGTATGTACGTTCTGAAACCCCCCATTAAAACATTACATTTAAAAATATGATTCACTCATAATTATAACTACTAGTACTGAACATGAAAAAACACACCAGTGCAATAGATTTCACCCGTTACTTAACCGTCCACTTTGACAACTGGCCCTTTATAGCGACTGTTATATATACCGTTCGATAACGAATATAAGCTCGCTCATGGTCACTCCATTTACTCCGCACTATAGTCCGTGATCATGTCAACCTTCACCTACATACCCATTCTGCTAAAAACATATTGTTTCAACTACACAATTTCATAATTTCATCCTAATTAGTCTCACACTGTTGTTATTTTCTCATATGCAAAGCCTGCTGGGACATACGCGTCTGCTCCTATTCTCCATTATCATGTTTTCCGGTTCTAGTTTAGCAAAACAGCAAAGAGGATTCCTACCTGCAAATAAGCCTATCAAAATGCCTTATAAACCTTACAAACACTAAAGTGCATCTCAATGAAACAACAGACAACGGAGCAGGACAGAAGGCTACACAAGTTGCGACCTAGGGAGTTATAATTCTACGGGCTTGCTGATTCTTTTGTCAGTCAAGGCTCGTTGGATGGACGTCAAATCCGTGAGTACATACACTAGCCATATTTCATATGCGTTTCTGATACGTTTTACACATAGCCATAATCCACAACCGTTTCTTACAGGGTCACTTCGCATTTCTCACTCTCATAATAAAACGCTTTGCAAAAAGAAATATCTCATTTAAAAAAAACACGTTTTCAACGTACAAAAATGCCAAGTTACTCAAAAGTATTGATATCAAACACATTTAAATTCAGGTACAAAACTGCTGGTGAATAACTAGAGGAAGCACATTCCTCCAGAAAACATATGTTCATACTTGCTTGTCAAATTATTTTTACTAAATGTACAAGTTCTTCTATATTTGCTACTTATAATAAATACTGCATGTAAAATATATATTGTACATACATATATAGAGAACTTCTTTATCCCCATGGGGACATTTCCCTCGCAGCATGTTACATTCACATTTACGAACACACACTTATACCAAGAAACATACTATCATTCACGCAACAGAAAGGCTGGGCAGCGAAATACATAGGCTACATATCAATACAAATTGGACATATACACGCCTATTCAATAAATCTTGACTGTGAGAGAACCATCCACACATATGTTTGGCCTATCCATGTACTGCATGCTTATACACACAGGGACAAGTTACTTGAAAGAATTGAAGAAATATTGGGTAGCACTGCGTTGAAATACATCTTATGTCATTTCGGTGAGGCAAGATAGCCTATATTGTTTGTAGTACCGTAACTTGGCGTCATTTTGATATCAATACTTTTGAGTAACTTGGCATTTTTGTACGTTGAAAACGTGTTTTTTATTAGATTTATTTATACCGGTCAAAACAAGGTGAGTCGATGGTACCTTAGTGGCAACAATGCAACCCATAAACAGACTCAAGAGTTCAAAATACGAAGTCAGAGGTTTTAATAATTCAAAAATACAGCCAGCCTAAAAAAACACAGGGAGTTCAGCAAGTTTGCACTGATAAAATTTCATTAAAACAGTTTCTCTACTGTCATAAGTAGGTGGTCTCGTAACCTAAACGTTGCAGGATTGATTCCCGGATGGGACATTGCCGTTGTACCCTTAAATAAGGTACATCGCCTGCATTGCTCCAGAATATATACAACTGTATTAATGTATTCAATGTAAATGCTATGCTGTGTGAGTCGCTCTGTCGGCTAAATGCCCGTCATGTAAATGTAATAAATTCCACTTAAACGGTTCTCATTGTTTCAGTGTGTTTTTAATTTACTAAACATTCTCGTATAAGAATCGTAGAATCGTTATACGGACGGGGGGTTTTCGCATTCTCAAAATGATCTTATGCGAAACTTGTGACAATCCGAAATCTTGAAAATTCTCGAATAAGGCTTTCACATAATCAAAATGATGCCAAAAAACTCCAGTCATTACGCTGGAGCGCTATCCACATGCTCAATGCCAGGCGGACATGCTGGCGCATTAATCGGAAAGTATATCAACGTAATTCTAGCTAAAAGGCGGTGCCCCTAGTGGCGCAGCCCGTAGAGCGCTATCCATATGCTTAATTCCAACCGCGATGTTGAAGGTTCGAATCCACAGAAGGTCGCAGGTTTGCCTCGGCGGATACATCGGTACATGTGAGAAGCTGTGACAAAAAAAAAAAAAACCTTTCGGTTAATCAATTCCTCAATTCAGTGCGGGACGAGGGGGGAAAGAAGAAGAAAAAAAAAAGTGGAGTCTGACCTTGGTACCGGAGGAGCTGACGACGACGACGACAAGAGCTCTGACACTACGAGAGCAGAACACTGACAAGAACTCTGACGCTATGACTGCAAAGCGCTCTGACACTGCGAGAGCAGAACACTGACAAGAACTCTGACGCTATGACTGCAAAGCTCGCAGTGTCAGAGCGCTTTGCAGTCATAGCGTCAGAGTTCTTGTCAGTGTTCTGCGCTCTGACACTGCGAGAGCAGAACACTGACAAGAACTCTGACGCTATGACTGCAAAGCGCTCTGACACTGCGAGAGCAGAACACTGACGCTCTGACTACAAGAGCTCTGACAAGAACTCTGACGCTATGACTGCAAGCGCTCTGACACTGCGAGAGCAGAACACTGACAAGAGCTGTGACGCTGACGAGAGCAGAACACTGACAAGAACTCTGACGCTCTGACTACAAGAGCTCCATAATACTAATCCAATTTGCGAAAAATTAAATTTATACGTAGTGGAGCCAACTGAGGATATGGCTTTTCTGACTGCATACCCTGTAGAAATTAGTTCGTTGAACTAGTAGTAAGTAGTAAGAACTAGTAGAAATAGTAAACACTAAATCTTCTCCAAAATTGTCTACCCCCATTCTACCTCACCCATCTACATTTTTAGAGATGTAATATCTTTAAATAATGTGTTCATGGCCGCCAGTGATTAAAATAAACAAGCCCAAAACCGGCCAGACCCACGGTGCAACTTGAATTCTGACTGATATAGCCAGGGCAATATTTACACTGGAGACTTGATACCGCCGCATAGCTTCCAAGTCCCAGGTCAGTTGTGAATGGTTGAAATGGATTTTGAAAAGAGACACTTCATGCTACAAGCATGATAACGGGAATGACTGTGCTGTGAAGTTTAGGTAGCAAACAAGGCTGAATCATTTTGACGGAATATTCATAGAAACTATACGGTCAGATCGCGTAACGTTTCAGATAATATGTAACGTTAAAAGATTTAATTCAGTGTTCTACTGGGAGTTTCGCTGTGTGTTTCGCAAACAAACACACAAAAACCCACCTCGTATACAGACATTGTACTGTATCATGTACTGGAAACACGTTTTATATCGTCTATACTATGTAACCGAGGTGTACATTTTTGTATACCTGTCAAAACAAGGTGAGTCGATGGTACCTCAGTGGCAACGATGCAACCCAGAAACAGAAAATACGAAGTCAGAGGTTTTAATAATTCAAAAATACAGCCAGCCTAAAAAACACAGGGAGTTCAGCAAGTTTGCACTGATAAAATTTTATTAAAACAGTTTCTCTACTGTCGTAAGGAGGTGGTCTCCTAACCTGAACGTTGCAGGATTGATTCCCGGATGGGACATTGCCGTTGTACCCTTAAATAAGGTACATCGCCTGCATTGCTCCAGAATATATACAACTATATTAATGTTTTCAATGTAAATGCTATGCTGTGTGAGTCGCTCTGTCTGCTAAATGCCCGTCATGTAAATGTAATAAATTCCACTTAAACGGTTCTCATTGTTTCAGTGTGTTTTTAATTTACTAAACATTCTCGTATAAGAATAGTAGAATCGTTATACGGACATGGGGTTTTTGCATTCTCAAAATGATCTTTTACGAAACTTGTGACGATACGGTTCGGCTCCGCCCCGCCTCCGCGAAGCATTTCAGGGCGTATATATAATAAAGTGTTATCATCTACCGCCACTGATACAAAGGAAGGAACAAAACAATGAAGGCTCAATCAATTGCCGGCCCAGCCAACAGACTCTGTTGAGTCTTATAGTGATGGGAAAAGGAATCACTGTATCACCTGTTTTCTATCAGTGCACTTTCGCAATAGATTCTACCATTAACATCACTGTTAATGGCAGAATGTGGAGCCTCTCTGAAGAGCCTGCTCGTTTAATCATAGTATCACCTGTTTTCAATCAGTGCACTTTTGCAACAGATTCTACCATTAACATCACTGTTAATGGTAGAATGTGGAGCCTCTCTGAAGAGCCTCCTCATTTAATCATAGTATCACCTGTTTTCAATCAGTGCACTTTTGCAACAGGTTCTACCATTAACATCACTGTTAATGGTACTGTATAGGAATACTCACATGTACTCATCGGTGCTGGAGAAGCTGATGGTGCTGAGGGCAACACGAGAAAGCACAGAAGAGTGGAGTCTGATACGGAAGAAGATGAGCAGCAGCACAACAATCACAATGTGGCCTCCACAGAACCAGAACAGGACAGCAGACAGGTGAGAGAATTCACTGCTATTAACATTACAGGCACTTGGCACACACTGATCCAGAGTGATGGACAGTAGTGGAGATCATCAGTATTAGCCATGCTAAATGTTGGGGTACCAAGAAGGCACGCAGTTCCATTAATTATCTGTACGTGTAATGTTAACCTGACAAACAGCAATTTGTATTGTAACAGAAGAAGGTATGACAAGACATCTTACACAGCTATGCCCATAACATTACTTATAACACTATCCAAAAGGAAATCCAGATGTCCTGGACGTATAATCTCCCACGTATAATCAACCGTTATATAGCCTGATATCATTTTGGTAGGTTTTGACACAATTAAAAAATAAATTGTGTCATGCTCAGCAAAACAGGTTTTCCAGTGTGGCAGTGGAATGCAATCCCCATCCAGCCTTCCCAACATCTCACAGCCTTCATAGTCGGACATTTTGTAATGGGAAACATGGCTGTGGAGATACAAGTTAAAACGTGGGACCGTTGTACACACACATGAATTGCTTGATTGACAGACAGCCGATGTACTGATGATTGATTTTGATGTTGTTAAGGTAATGGAAAGTAGCTGAGGGAATGGATGTATTTCAGTGTTTATAAATTAAAGTTTATGTACGGAGAGGTGGAGCCAGAGGACGGTAACGTGAATCAGAAGTCTGTGAGATTCGGCAGTTTTGAACAGCATGGATCATCTCTGAGTGAACAAAATGAGAAGTAAGGACAGTACACATAATAATTGGTTATGTTCCTTCTGTACTAATCAAATTTGCGTTTCAAATCAAACTATGACTGGGGCAAAATTCACGATTTCTCCATTTGTTCCATGTGTTTTTTTTTTTTTTAAAGTGACATTCTCCTGGATTACAGCTGGGCCATTCAATGAGTCGAGTCCCCCTGTCCAAGTCAGTATAAGTACTGGGACAAATGACAATCAGCTGCTTCAAAATTTCACAGGATTACCATATTGCCATATTTATAAATTGAATAATTACCAAGACAAATGCAGAAATTGTGAATTTAGCCTCGTGGAAAAATAAGGAAAACAGGAAAAACAACTGTCTCAGTAGTTTTGCAGTAAACTTATATGGTTTAATGTTTTTTAAATTTTATTTTAATTAGGACTCCAGACAATCCTATTCCGCCTCCATGTCCATGCATAGAGAAAAGGGCACTGCCCTCCAGCACAATTTCACATTTTAAGCCTGCAAAGGCCTTGAAGTTTGACATCCCAAAAGAAAATCTACAAATCAGCGATGAAATGGAAGATCCGATAGTGAGTTAAACCTTTGGAATTATTTGTAATGATTTAGTACTTTTGTAGCATGTTTGTTTTAAAAACATTTTTAACAGATTGTTGAGTGTTACTGCCAAGTGCATTTTGGCACAAGTTTAACTGGCACAGCGTAGAATACACTTAACATGGGGTCATTCAGTGCCACAATGATGAATAGTAAATCCTGATGAACTTTTACAGCGATATCCGAGCAGGTTGGGCAGCTGCTTTAGCTCATTTGGGATGGAGTGACAACGATACAATACCCGTTTAAAAAAACTGATAGGTGAGAGATGAGGGAGCTGATAATGTGGCTTATAACATTGTTTTTGTATTGCCAGGTGGGTGTGGCCATGAGAATAGTGGAAGACCGACACAGAGTCCGTGGAACGACAGAGAGGAAAGAATGGCGATGTGGTCAGCCCTGGGACCGCAGGGAGTGGGTCAGGGCAGATTCGCGATTGCCGCGGCTTGGTGCCTGAGGTGGATGATCGAGTGGAAAGGGTTGTGGGTGAGGTGATTGCGGCAGATGTAAAAATGGTCTATGTCTGCCCTGCGAAGCATGAGATTGACCGTGTAAACGAAGATCCAGTGAAAGTGAAATGCAATGAATATGACATCCACTACAAAAAAACAAAAATGACCGTCCTCCTCGAGGGAACCATTATGATTGAACGTGACCATGGAAAGAGGTTCAAACTAAATGACAGAATTCTTAGGTCATTCATAGAATGTGACCCTGTAGGAATAAATTCTATTACCGATCAACTACTTAATTCAAAATCTGTCAGCTTGACAATTAAGAATAACGAGGTACTGCATTCTGTGAGGGTGGGTGATATGGCCTAAAATTCATATCTTCAATATGAAGTCCATCCATCCATCCATTATCTACACCCGCTTATCCTGGGCAGGGTTACACGGGAGCTGGAGCCTATCCCAGCGTGCATTGGGCAAGAGGCAGGAATACACCCTGGACAGGCAGCCAATCTATTGCAGGGCACACACACGCTTATACCTATGGGAAATTTAGCCTACCTGCATGTCTGTGGACTGTGGGAGCAAACCGGAGTACCTGGAGGAAACCCACGCGGACACGGGGAGAGCGTGCAAACTCCACACAGAAAGGCACAGGCTGAGGTTCAAACCCACGACCCTCTTGCTGTGTGGAAACAGTGCTACCCACTGCACCGCCGTGCCATATATCATGATGTAAACTTTAAAAAAATGAAAATTTGAATCATAACTTTGGTTATATAAAACTAGAAAAGTTAAGACATGGCTCGATACACAAAATTTTTTTATTGTGCAATTTTTTCATTCCTGCACCAAAGCTAACATACAAAGGTTTTTTTTCTGAAATAAAATGTATAAAGTGATTGGTATAAAATATATTTTCTCAGAAGGTAAAACATTTCAGACGGGTCATTTTTCAATTTATTTTTCGGTTCTGATTTTTCTGTCTAAACCCTATTGGTGTGGTGGACACTGGACACAATTAACTGGAACAGCTCATTCTTATTTCACAGGGTTCCAGCTGTATTGCAGTAGTTACACCTCAGGTTTTAACCCCAGCTAAGCACGCTGCAGTTGACCCAGTAGTTTTTTGTTTATTTCTTTGGGGCTTCTGGCTGGCTGTTCTTCTTTGATAAGCACTAAGGGAGCTGAACACATACCAGCCCGGATTGGGGTTGCCAGATTTACAATTAGAAGTGAAATTGCGAACAAAGTGGGATCGGGGAAGCGACGTTGGAACTGGGGGGGAGTCATTGACACAACAGTTAACACAAGAAAGTAACGGAAAATTTCCTCCAGCAATGACGCCACAAACCGGACCTGTAAAAATTATTTGAAAATTTGACATTCTAGTTGAAAAAACAGATTTCTGGCAACCCTACCCCTGATACAATCAGGAAAGTGAGGTCTGTCTGCCATCTTTCTCTTTCCTTTAACTTTTTTCCTTTTTGTTTGTTCCTAGTTTTTTTTTTTTTGCCTGGAAAGATCTTTAATTGGTTTTTATGGTGTGTCCGTTACTTCTCCGTTGCTGGTCTACGAGTTGGTACAACACTCTTCTAATTCTGATTCTATAGAACTGTATGAACTGTACTGATGTTTAACGTGATCGGACATGAATATATTTTGATGTAAATAAATATTTTTTTACAACAGTGCCGTGGTTTCTGTGTGGCTGATTTTATGTCGAAAGGCTATATGTTATATCTTAATGCTATAACTGTTCTTTGGGGATCTTCTTTTAAAGTTGAAAACTATTTTCTATTTTGACAGTAGCTCTGCAGTTCTAAAGAATTTTATTGGAAGTTAACCAGCTGCCTTATATTCCCTCAGCAGGCAATACGCACCGAAGTAAAGGTATTTATGCAGGAAAAGGTGCAAATGATAGTGGAGCACATGTAATGGAAAAGGTGCACACCTTCACTGCACAAGAAGCCCCATTATTGCACATTACCCATAACCATTGCATGAGGTTCTTTGCACTTCACACTCCATTACTGTAGGATACCCAATGATGGCAGTTTTCCCAAATGTTGTCAGTGTTCTTAACTAATGTGCTGACTGAGCAGTTCACCTGAGTGTGGATGAGGCATTATCAGAACATGTTAATATTTTTATATTCATATTTTTTGTGCCACAGAAAATGGTTGTGAAAAATAATCCATGTTTGCATTGTATCAAAAAACACGTCAATGATAATTGCTGCACATGTGGGACTGGTTACATTTTATAGTGCAGATCAGCCAGTCCTACTAAGCGACCACAAGCGCTGTCAAGTGAACGGTTAGACAAGCAATGGGGGAAAAATAACTCATCTTATGGCAACTGCAGGTGTCTGTCGGTATGATGCTGGAAGCTAGCGTCAGGCAGTTTTATGGGCACAAAAATGTCATTTTCAGGGATGTGAATGCTGGGGGCCGGTGCCCCAGTAGAGCTTTAAGAGCTTTCTAGCAGCGCTGCTGGAATAAAGGTGCTTTTGACATTTGGTAATCCGCGGTAAGTGACCTATCCCAGCAGGTTTTCCACACATGCACTAGCTAAGCTCATCCGTGCTGTGTTAAAATTAGTCCTTAAACACACCACTACTTTGACACAACCCTTATGTCTAAAACAAATGTGAATGCAAATCTACAGAATAACTGTTTAGATGACCTCCCTACATGCAGGATCACCTCTTCAATGAAGGAGTCCTAGTCCTGGGTGGCAGTGTAGTATAATAGGGAAGCGGTTGGTCTTGTAATCTAACAGTCGCAGGTTCAATTCCCCGTTAGGACACTGCCGTTGTACCCTTGAGCAAGGTAGTTAAACCTTGCACTGCTTCAGTATATATCCAGCTGTATAAATGGATACAATGTAAGTCACTCTGGATAAGAGCGTCTGCTAAATGCCTGTAATGTAGTTCGACGAATTCTGCTTGTAAGCAAAGAACTCGGCTTTTCAAAAAAATGTTAATAAAATAAAGGAAAGAACGCTTGAAATGGGAACCAAAATTAAATATTCTTTTAAAATATATCTGGCACCCAAAAAGGGCCTACACTGATCCAATTCTCACCCAATTTTGGAATGTTCCTTCTGCAACCGCGTTCAACCTTAATGCACGATAGAATAGAGAGGGGAGGGAACAGGGGCGGGGATGGGATGGCGTGGGCAATGTGAAGTAGGCTATGCGTTTACCTGTCTGTTGTAGCCTGTTTAACGCATGTGTTTATCTCTTTAGTGCGCAATGTTTTAGGACTTGTATGAAACATCTAAACGAATGATTTTAATATGTTCCATGGGTCTCATATGTAAACACACACTATGGGATTTGCGTCTTAGAAGTGGCACAATATTTGAATGCAAAGGTCATCCTGCAATCGGGCTTCCCACTGCTGTCCGAGAAATCCCACGGTGCACATTTCTTGAGTATGCAGCTGCATTAAATATGTCAGAGGGTGAGATTAAGACTGTTTCTACACCTAGTTCGTATGCTAAAGTCCGAACCAGAGTCCGAACCAATTCCTTATACGAAGCTTGTGACTGTACGAAATCCTTATACGAAACTTCTGACTGCCCGAAATCCTTATATGAAAATTGCGACTATCAGAAAGCCTTATACGAAGTATGTCACTCCGAGTGCTGTGAAATGAGTCCCTTGCTTGGAATGTATCAAGGGTTCTGGTAGTCACAGGTTTCGTATAAGGACTTTGCATAGTCAAAATTCTCATAAAAGGCAGAGAATAGTCAGAATTCTCGTATATGTCCGCGCCAAGTCAAAATGCTCGTGTAAATCTTTCGTATAGGGCCCCGCCGAGTTAAAATTCTCGGATAAGACCAGCCAAAACTCTCGTATATGGCTGCGCCTCGTCAAAACTCTCGTAGGCTACAGTGGGCTCCAGAATGATTGGCATCCTTAATAAAAATGAAGAAAAAAGGCTGCATAAAATAAATGACAGATAATAATCTATATGTTATGTTCAAACATATGGGAAAACTATATACCTTTATTTAAATACATTTACTCTCATGCTTCAATGTTATTTTTATTAAGTTATCTAATTTTTTCTGAAAACCATAGGTGCCATATTTATTGGCACCCCTAACAATTATTGTAAGTAAAATCAAACAAAATGAAATTGGCAATACAATTGTACTTAGTTTAGTTAATCTCAGTCTAAAGGAACTGTAGTGTCATTCCATCACTTCCAGTTTCACTAGAGAATAAAAATGAGGTAACAAGCATACAAAATCCCTTTGTCATCCATCAGCATGGGAAAAGCCAAATAACTGTCAATTCAGGAGAGACCGACGGTAATTTACCGTCACTTAAGACACTTTTAAGTCTGGTAATGGGTACAAAAAGACATAAACGGCTAAACATACCACTTTGCACTGTAAGGGCAATAATAAAAAGTTGTAAAACATGTGGTATGGTTGCAAACTTGTCACGAATAGGAAGCAAGTGCATGGTGTCCCCACAGACGGTGAGGAAGATGGTGAGATGGGCCATTAATAACCCAAGGATCACTGTTTAAAAATTTCAGAGATTGGTTTATTTCTTGCGGTCAACAAGTCTAAAAAGAGACATAAAATGGCACCTCCATACCAACTAACTCTTTGGAAGGGTGGCACGAAGACAGCCCTTCCTGAGCACAATAAACAAAACCAAGAATCTGGAGCTTGCCAAACCCCATTGGAATTATGACTGGAAGAGAGTGCCATTGTCATACCTTCTGAAAGGTATACCTTTAAAAAGGGTGGTCTGAGGAATTCGTAAGGTGTCCCTTAGCGATGCGCTCCGCTCATCCTGTCACAGTTTTAGCCTTGTTAAGCCAACATTTTGCTTTTCAAATCGACAGTTGTACTACAGTGCACATCTAGTAGCACTGCATGCGAAAATGACATAGTTTAATATTAACTTTACAAAAATTAATTATCCAATCAACGTTTCTGTGCATAGCACGTCATGAGAATGTTGTCGTTTTACCTGTCTATTCCCATCATTGTGGTAATTAAGTAGGCTATAGGGCCTATCCATAATACTAATCCAATTTCTGAAGAAAAAAATTAAAATTAATTTATATGTAGTGGAGCTAACTGAGGATATGACCTTTCTGAAAGCATACCCTGTAGAAATTACTTTGTGTGTGAGTCAATGATCATACTGACTTGGGACAAACCGCCGGTTTATTAAGAATGTAAAACCCGTGTGAGCAAAGCCGACGTTGAGTGAGTATACTTCCTTGACCGAACTAAAGCACGTTGATCTGCCTAACCATAAACACACATACAGGTACGGTGGCTCATAATAAACAAACAGGACAAATGATCTACATCCCTTCCATGTAAAACAAAATAGCACTGGGTAAATATCTACATTACAGAACATTTCTTTCTTACCATGTTGTTTTACGATTTTCAGTAAACAACCCAATAATGATATTCTTGGTTAAACTTAAGACTATCCAACAGCAAATCAAGGTGGATGAACACATCACTTTTACAGGTAGGCCTATTCATAAGGCATACCTGGTATAGAATTAATCATGATCAATTTACACAGACGCGCTTTTGCCTTTCATCTACGATCATTTTTGCACTGCAGAGAAAAGTCCGCGGGAATCGGTGGATATGCTGCTACAGTTGCCTATATATTGTGTGACAAAAGCAAATTAACATTAGACCTTTGTTTCTAAAAGAACAAAATGATTCACCCATATGTTGCCTATATCCATTTTCCTTGGCTTCCAAGAAGTCGTCCCAGACTATGGCTTATATGTCCCGATTTGTTCCGTGGCGGAGTACTCTTCTATAATACGATTAGCCAACAAGAGTAAAATACCGAAATAAACTTACATTAAAAAAAAAAAAAAATCCTTAAATTTTAAGGATAAAAAAAATTACATAGGCACTTTGCTTTTGATGCTATTAATGGGGACATATTGCAGATATTAGTACTAATATATTTTATGTAACACTCACTCTAAGTAGCAAAAGGTGGCTAAGCCTGTTCTCTCTATAGAAACGATAAAGAACGAGGCTTCTGCTGCGAAAATTGCGACCCGAAATTCTGGTGAGATTCAGAAGCTGAACCGCAGACGGACAGTCAATCGTGGTTCGTCTGTTCCAAAACTTTGCACACAGAAAATCTTTGGAACTTAGTCGACACCGCGACTTAAATCCATTGGCTTGAGACTGTAGGAGAGGTGCACCCACAACGCCGGGTTGGAACAGTGAGAAGACCGAACTTTCGACTTAATTCCTGGAATATCCGAACAGTAGCCTACAGAGGTGAGGCATGCGACCGACCAAACCCGAAATCTTAACATTTAGAGATGCCGAGCAATCGACGCATTTTGTACACCTGCGAGAAGAGAAACCTCCTGGTCACAGAGTGCGCTGGAGCGCTATCCACATGCTCAATGTCAGCCGCGACGTCTACGGTTAGAATCCACATGCTCAATGCCAGCCGGGTGTGATGAGGCGGACATGCTGGCGCAGCCGCTCCGCTGTACGGGTTCGCAGGAAGGTGTGCAGCGCCAGCTCCTCCTGCTCCGCTGCGCCGAACTGCGGATAGCCCCGGCGTGCGTGGAGCCACACGTCTGCCGCTACCGTTCCCCCAGCTTTCTTCCTCATAGCAGCAGCGGTTCGCCCAGCTTGCGTCAGTGGAGCGTCGTTGCCAGTAGCGCCGTTCAAGCGCCGCCGTTAATGACTGGATTCTCAAAATTATCTTATACGAAACTTGTGACAATCCGAAATTTTCAAAATTCTCGAATAAGGCTTTCACATAATCAAAATGATGTCATTTAAAGGTAGTACCCTTAAATAAGGTACTTCGCCTGCATAGCTCCAGAATATATACAACTGTATTAATGTATTCAATGTAAATGCTATGCTGTGTGAGTCGCTCTGTCTGCTAAATGCCTGTTATGTAAACTTAATAAATTCCACTCAAACGGTTCTCATTGTTTCAGTGTGTTTTTAATTTACTAAACATTCTCGTATAAGAATAGTAGAATCTTTATACGGACGGGGGGCCTGACGGTCGGAGGTCCGACGGTCGGTTTTCGCAATTATCTTATACGAAACTTGTGACAATCCGAGATCTTCAAAATTCTCTCAAAAGGCTTTCACATAAACAAAACGATAATCGGTAAATATATCACCGTCATTCTAGCTTCTTCGAAGGCGAGGCCCTGGTGGCGCAGCCCGTAGAGCGCTACCCACATGCTCAATGCCTGTCAACACGAGGTCTGCGGTTCGAATCCGACCATCGAACGGTTCTTTCGCTCATATCTCAGTTCTTCCTGTCTCTTTACATTGCCCTATCCAATGCAGCTGAAAGGAAAAAATATATATATTTAGAAAGAAATTCTCGGTTAAGGGGGTGCGGTAGGGGTGGGGTGAGGCAAAAAGGGGGTAGACAATTATGGATGAGATGTTCAGGGGGTGCGGTAGAATGGGGGGTGCGGTAGGGCTGAGGGGGTAGACAATTATGGAGGGGTGAAGGGGTAGACAATTATGGAGGGGGGGTGCGGTAGGGGTGAGGGGGTATTAATGCAAATAATGCATTAATGTACTCAATGTAAATATTATGCCCGGTTGGGGCTCCCCGAAAAATAATGTATTAATGTACTCAATGTAAATGCTCTGCCGGGGACGGGTGGCCGTCCCCGGCATAGCATTTACATTGAGTACATTAATACAGTTGTGTATATTCAATGTAAATGATATTACATTACATTACATTAATGTATTCAATGTAAATACTATGCCCGGTTGGGGTTCCCCGAAAAATAATGCATTAATGTACTCAATGTAAATACTATGCCCGGTTGGGGCTCCCCGAAAAATAATGTATTAATGTACTCAATGTAAATGCTCTGCCGGGGACGGGTGGCCGTCCCCGGCATAGCATTTACATTGAGTACATTAATACAGTTGTGTATATTCAATGTAAATGATATTACATTACATTACATTAATGTATTCAATGTAAATACTATGCCCGGTTGGGGTTCCCCGAAAAATAATGCATTAATGTACTCAATGTAAATACTATGCCCGGTTGGGGCTCCCAGAAAAATAATGTATTAATGTACTCAATGTAAATGCTCTGCCGGGGTCGGGTGGCCGTCCCCGGCATAGCATTTACATTGAGTACATTAATAAAGTTGTGTATATTCAATGTAAATGATATTACATTACATTACATTAATGTATTCAACGTAAATACTATGCCCGGTTGGGGCTCCCCGAAAAATAATGTATTAATGTACTCAATGTAAATGCTCTGCCGGGGACGGGTGGCCGTCCCCGGCATAGCATTTACATTGAGTACATTAATACAGTTGTGTATATTCAATGTAAATGATATTACATTACATTACATTACATTAATGTATTCAATGTAAATACTATGCCCGGTTGGGGTTCCCCGAAAAATAATGCATTAATGTACTCAATGTAAATACTATGCCCGGTTGGGGCTCCCCGAAAAATAATGTATTAATGTACTCAATGTAAATGCTCTGCGGGGACGGGTGGCCGTCCCCGGCATACCATTTACATTGAGTACATTAATACAGTTGTGTATATTCAATGTAAATGATATTACATTACATTACATTAATGTATTCAATGTAAATACTATGCCCGGTTAGGGTTCCCCGAAAAATAATGCATTAATGTACTCAATGTAAATACTATGCCCGGTTGGGGCTCCCCGAAAAATAATGTATTAATGTACTCAATGTAAATGCTCTGCCGGGGACGGGTGGCCGTCCCCGGCATAGCATTTAAATTGAGTACATTAATACCGTTGTGTATATTCAATGTAAATGATATTACATTACATTACATTAATGTATTCAATGTAAATACTATGCCCGGTTGGGGCTCCCCGAAAAATAATGTATTAATGTACTCAATGTAAATGCTCTGCCGGGACGGGTGGCCGTCCCCGGCATAGCATTTACATTGAGTACATTAATACAGTTGTGTATATTCAATGTAAATGATATTACATTACATTACATTAATGTATTCAATGTAAATACTATGCCCGGTTGGGGTTCCCCGAAAAATAATGCATTAATGTACTCAATGTAAATACTATGCCCGGTTGGGGCTCCCCGAAAAATAATGTATTAATGTACTCAATGTAAATGCTCTGCCGGGGACGGGTGGCCGTCCCCGGCATAGCATTTACATTGAGTACATTAATACAGTTGTGTATATTCAATGTAAATGATATTACATTACATTACATTAATGTATTCAATGTAAATACTATGCCCGGTTGGGGCTCCCCGAAAAATAATGTATTAATGTACTCAATGTAAATGCTCTGCCGGGGACGGGTGGCCGTCCCCGGCATAGCATTTACATTGAGTACATTAATACAGTTGTGTATATTCAATGTAAATGATATTGCATTACATTACATTAATGTATTCAATGTAAATACTATGCCCGGTTGGGGTTCCCCGAAAAATAATGCATTAATGTACTCAATGTAAATACTATGCCCGGTTGGGGCTCCCCGAAAAATAATGTATTAATGTACTCAATGTAAATGCTCTGCCGGGGACGGGTGGCCGTCCCCGGCATAGCATTTACATTGAGTACATTAATACAGTTGTGTATATTCAATGTAAATGATATTACATTACATTACATTAATGTATTCAATGTAAATACTATGCCCGGTTGGGGCTCCCCGAAAAATAATGTATTAATGTACTCAATGTAAATGCTCTGCCGGGGACGGGTGGCCGTCCCCGGCATAGCATTTACATTGAGTACATTAATACAGTTGTATATATTCAATGTAAATGATATTACATTACATTACATTAATGTATTCAATGTAAATACTATGCCCGGTTGGGGTTCCCCGAAAAATAATGCATTAATGTACTCAATGTAAATACTATGCCCGGTTGGGGCTCCCCGAAAAATAATGTATTAATGTACTCAATGTAAATGCTCTGCCGGGGACGGGTGGCCGTCCCCGGCATAGCATTTACATTGAGTACATTAATACAGTTGTGTATATTCAATGTAAATGATATTACATTACATTACATTAATGTATTCAATGTAAATACTATGCCCGGTTGGGGTTCCCCGAAAAATAATGCATTAATGTACTCAATGTAAATACTATGCCCGGTTTGGGCTCCCCGACCGGGCATAGCATTTACATTAAATAGATTAATACAGTTGTATATTTTCCGGTCCTTACCGTCCCGTCCTGGGCCGGGGAAGGGGAGCAGGACGTGCGGGGATCCCCGTCTGGGGCCGGGCCTGGCTGGGCCGGGCCGGGGATCCCCGACTGGAATATATACATCTGTATTAATGTATTCAATGTAAATGCTATGCCGGGGACGGGTGGCCGTCCCCGGCATAGCATTTACATTGAGTACATTAATACAGTTGTGTATATTCAATGTAAATGATATTACATTACATTACATTAATGTATTCAACGTAAATACTATGCCCGGTTGGGGCTCCCCGAAAAATAATGTATTAATGTACTCAATGTAAATGCTCTGCCGGGGACGGGTGGCCGTCCCGGCATAGCATTTACATTGAGTACATTAATGCAGTTGTGTATATTCAATGTAAATGATATTACATTACATTACATTACATTAATGTATTCAATGTAAATACTATGCCCGGTTGGGGTTCCCCGAAAAATAATGCATTAATGTACTCAATGTAAATACTATGCCCGGTTGGGGCTCCCCGAAAAATAATGTATTAATGTACTCAATGTAAATGCTCTGCCGGGGACGGGTGGCCGTCCCCGGCATACCATTTACATTGAGTACATTAATACAGTTGTGTATATTCAATGTAAATGATATTACATTACATTACATTAATGTATTCAATGTAAATACTATGCCCGGTTAGGGTTCCCCGAAAAATAATGTATTAATGTACTCAATGTAAATGCTCTGCCGGGGACGGGTGGCCGTCCCCGGCATAGCATTTAAATTGAGTACATTAATACCGTTGTGTATATTCAATGTAAATGATATTACATTACATTACATTAATGTATTCAATGTAAATACTATGCCCGGTTGGGGTTCCCCGAAAAATAATGCATTAATGTACTCAATGTAAATACTATGCCCGGTTGGGGCTCCCCGAAAAATAATGTATTAATGTACTCAATGTAAATGCTCTGCCGGGGACGGGTGGCCGTCCCCGGCATAGCATTTACATTGAGTACATTAATACAGTTGTGTATATTCAATGTAAATGATATTACATTACATTACATTAATGTATTCAATGTAAATACTATGCCCGGTTGGGGCTCCCCGAAAAATAATGTATTAATGTACTCAATGTAAATGCTCTGCCGGGGACGGGTGGCCGTCCCCGGCATAGCATTTACATTGAGTACATTAATACAGTTGTGTATATTCAATGTAAATGATATTGCATTACATTACATTAATGTATTCAATGTAAATACTATGCCCGGTTGGGGTTCCCCGAAAAATAATGCATTAATGTACTCAATGTAAATACTATGCCCGGTTGGGGCTCCCCGAAAAATAATGTATTAATGTACTCAATGTAAATGCTCTGCCGGGGACGGGTGGCCGTCCCCGGCATAGCATTTACATTGAGTACATTAATACAGTTGTGTATATTCAATGTAAATGATATTACATTACATTACATTAATGTATTCAATGTAAATACTATGCCCGGTTGGGGCTCCCCGAAAAATAATGTATTAATGTACTCAATGTAAATGATCTGCCGGGGACGGGTGGCCGTCCCCGGCATAGCATTTACATTGAGTACATTAATACAGTTGTGTATATTCAATGTAAATGATATTACATTACATTACATTACATTAATGTATTCAATGTAAATACTATGCCCGGTTGGGGTTCCCCGAAAAATAATGCATTAATGTGCTCAATGTAAATACTATGCCCGGTTGGGGCTCCCCGAAAAATAATGTATTAATGTACTCAATGTAAATGCTCTGCCGTTGACGGGTGGCCGTCCCCGGCATACCATTTACATTGAGTACATTAATACAGTTGTGTATATTCAATGTAAATGATATTACATTACATTACATTAATGTATTCAATGTAAATACTATGCCCGGTTAGGGTTCCCCGAAAAATAATGCATTAATGTACTCAATGTAAATACTATGCCCGGTTGGGGCTCCCCGAAAAATAATGTATTAATGTACTCAATGTAAATGCTCTGCCGGGGACGGGTGGCCGTCCCCGGCATAGCATTTAAATTGAGTACATTAATACCGTTGTGTATATTCAATGTAAATGATATTACATTACATTACATTAATGTATTCAATGTAAATACTATGCCCGGTTGGGGCTCCCCGAAAAATGATGTATTAATGTACTCAATGTAAATGCTCTGCCGGGGACGGGTGGCCGTCCCCGGCATAGCATTTACATTGAGTACATTAATACAGTTCTGTATATTCAATGTAAATGATATTACATTACATTACATTAATGTATTCAATGTAAATACTATGCCCGGTTGGGGTTCCCCGAAAAATAATGCATTAATGTACTCAATGTAAATACTATGCCCGGTTGGGGCTCCCCGAAAAATAATGTATTAATGTACTCAATGTAAATGCTCTGCCGGGGACGGGTGGCCGTCCCCGGCATAGCATTTACATTGAGTACATTAATACAGTTGTGTATATTCAATGTAAATGATATTGCATTACATTACATTAATGTATTCAATGTAAATACTATGCCCGGTTGGGGCTCCCCGAAAAATAATGTATTAATGTACTCAATGTAAATGCTCTGCCGGGGACGGGTGGCCGTCCCCGGCATAGCATTTACATTGAGTACATTAATACAGTTGTGTATATTCAATGTAAATGATATTGCATTACATTACATTAATGTATTCAATGTAAATACTATGCCCGGTTGGGGTTCCCCGAAAAATAATGCATTAATGTACTCAATGTAAATACTATGCCCGGTTGGGGCTCCCCGAAAAATAATGTATTAATGTACTCAATGTAAATGCTCTGGCCGGGGACGGGTGGCCGTCCCCGGCATAGCATTTACATTGAGTACATTAATACAGTTGTGTATATTCAATGTAAATGATATTACATTACATTACATTAATGTATTCAATGTAAATACTATGCCGGTTGGGGCTCCCCGAAAAATAATGTATTAATGTACTCAATGTAAATGCTCTGCCGGGGACGGGTGGCCGTCCCCGGCATAGCATTTACATTGAGTACATTAATACAGTTGTGTATATTCAATGTAAATGATATAACATTACATTACATTAATGTATTCAATGTAAATACTATGCCCGTTTGGGGTTCCCCGAAAAATAATGCATTAATG
This sequence comes from Anguilla anguilla, assembly GCF_013347855.1. Taxonomy (NCBI): domain Eukaryota; kingdom Metazoa; phylum Chordata; class Actinopteri; order Anguilliformes; family Anguillidae; genus Anguilla; species Anguilla anguilla. Next base: position 60,007,198 of record NC_049202.1, on the reverse strand, counting down.
TACTCAATGTAAATACTATGCCCGGTTGGGGCTCCCCGAAAAATAATGTATTAATGTACTCAATGTAAATGCTCTGCCGGGGACGGGTGGCCGTCCCCGGCATAGCATTTACATTGAGTACATTAATACAGTTGTGTATATTCAATGTAATTGATATTACATTACATTACATCTATGTATTCAATGTAAATACTATGCCCGGTTGGGGTTCCCCGAAAAATAATGCATTAATGTACTCAATGTAAATACTATGCCCGGTTGGGGCTCCCCGAAAAATAATGTATTAATGTACTCAATGTAAATGCTCTGCCGGGGACGGGTGGCCGTCCCCGGCATAGCATTTACATTGAGTACATTAATACAGTTGTGTATATTCAATGTAAATGATATTACATTACATTACATTAATGTATTCAATGTAAATACTATGCCCGGTTGGGGCTCCCCGAAAAATAATGTATTAATGTACTCAATGTAAATGCTCTGCCGGGGACGGGTGGCCGTCCCCGGCATAGCATTTACATTGAGTACATTAATACAGTTGTGTATATTCAATGTAAATGATATTACATTACATTACATTAATGTATTCAATGTAAATACTATGCCCGGTTGGGGCTCCCCGAAAAATAATGTATTAATGTACTCAATGTAAATGCTCTGCCGGGGACGGGTGGCCGTCCCCGGCATAGCATTTACATTGAGTACATTAATACAGTTGTGTATATTCAATGTAAATGATATTACATTACATTACATTAATGTATTCAATGTAAATACTATCCCCGGTTGGGGTTCCCCGAAAAATAATGCATTAATGTACTCAATGTAAATACTATGCCCGGTTGGGGCTCCCCGAAAAATAATGTATTAATGTACTCAATGTAAATGCTCTGCCGGGGACGGGTGGCCGTCCCCGGCATAGCATTTACATTGAGTACATTAATACAGTTGTGTATATTCAATGTAAATGATATAACATTACATTACATTAATGTATTCAATGTAAATACTATGCCCGGTTGGGGTTCCCCGAAAAATAATGCATTAATGTACTCAATGTAAATACTATGCCCGGTTGGGGCTCCCCGAAAAATAATGTATTAATGTACTCAATGTAAATGCTCTGCCGGGGACGGGTGGCCGTCCCCGGCATAGCATTTACATTGAGTACATTAATACAGTTGTGTATATTCAATGTAAATGATATTACATTACATTACATTAATGTATTCAATGTAAATACTATGCCCGGTTGGGGTTCCCCGAAAAATAATGCATTAATGTACTCAATGTAAATACTATGCCCGGTTGGGGCTCCCCGAAAAATAATGTATTAATGTACTCAATGTAAATGCTCTGCCGGGGACGGGTGGCCGTCCCCGGCAGAGCATTTACATTGAGTACATTAATACAGTTGTGTATATTCAATGTAAATGATATTACATTACATTACATTAATGTATTCAATGTAAATACTATGCCCGGTTGGGGCTCCCCGAAAAATAATGTATTAATGTACTCAATGTAAATGCTCTGCCGGGGACGGGTGGCCGTCCCCGGCATAGCATTTACATTGAGTACATTAATACAGTTGTGTATATTCAATGTAAATGATATTACATTACATTACATTAATGTATTCAATGTAAATACTATGCCCGGTTGGGGTTCCCCGAAAAATAATGCATTAATGTACTCAATGTAAATACTATGCCCGGTTGGGGCTCCCCGAAAAATAATGTATTAATGTACTCAATGTAAATGCTCTGCCGGGGACGGGTGGCCGTCCCCGGCATAGCATTTACATTGAGTACATTAATACAGTTGTGTATATTCAATGTAAATGATATTACATTACATTACATCTATGTATTCAATGTAAATACTATGCCCGGTTGGGGTTCCCCGAAAAATAATGCATTAATGTACTCAATGTAAATACTATGCCCGGTTGGGGCTCCCCGAAAAATAATGTATTAATGTACTCAATGTAAATGCTCTGCCGGGGACGGGTGGCCGTCCCCGGCATAGCATTTACATTGAGTACATTAATACAGTTGTGTATATTCAATGTAAATGATATTACATTACATTACATTAATGTATTCAATGTAAATACTATGCCCGGTTGGGGCTCCCCGAAAAATAATGTATTAATGTACTCAATGTAAATGCTCTGCCGGGGACGGGTGGCCGTCCCCGGCATAGCATTTACATTGAGTACATTAATACAGTTGTGTATATTCAATGTAAATGATATTACATTACATTACATTAATGTATTCAATGTAAATACTATGCCCGGTTGGGGCTCCCCGAAAAATAATGTATTAATGTACTCAATGTAAATGCTCTGCCGGGGACGGGTGGCCGTCCCCGGCATAGCATTTACATTGAGTACATTAATACAGTTGTGTATATTCAATGTAAATGATATTACATTACATTACATTAATGTATTCAATGTAAATACTATGCCCGGTTGGGGTTCCCCGAAAAATAATGCATTAATGTACTCAATGTAAATACTATGCCCGGTTGGGGCTCCCCGAAAAATAATGTATTAATGTACTCAATGTAAATGCTCTGCCGGGGACGGGTGGCCGTCCCCGGCATAGCATTTACATTGAGTACATTAATACAGTTGTGTATATTCAATGTAAATGATATAACATTACATTACATTAATGTATTCAATGTAAATACTATGCCCGGTTGGGGTTCCCCGAAAAATAATGCATTAATGTACTCAATGTAAATACTATGCCCGGTTGGGGCTCCCCGAAAAATAATGTATTAATGTACTCAATGTAAATGCTCTGCCGGGGACGGGTGGCCGTCCCCGGCATAGCATTTACATTGAGTACATTAATACAGTTGTGTATATTCAATGTAAATGATATTACATTACATTACATTAATGTATTCAATGTAAATACTATGCCCGGTTGGGGTTCCCCGAAAAATAATGCATTAATGTACTCAATGTAAATACTATGCCCGGTTTTGGCTCCCCGACCGGGCATAGCATTTACATTAAATACATTAATACAGTTGTATATTTTCCGGTCCTTACCGTCCCGTCCTGGGCCGGGGAAGGGGAGCGGGACGTGCGGGGATCCCCGTCTGGGGCCGGGCCTGGCCGGGCCGGGCCGGGGATCCCCGACTGGAATATATACATCTGTATTAATGTATTCAATGTAAATGCTATGCCCGTCGGGGAGCCTCGACCGGGATATATGTATTTAATGTATTCAATATATTAATGTATTCAATGTAAATGCTATGCCGGGGGCGGCCACCCGTCCCCGGCAGAGCATTTACATTGAGTACATTAATACAGTTGTGTATATTCAATGTAAATGATATTACATTACATTACATTAATGTATTCAATGTAAATACTATGCCCGGTTGGGGCTCCCCGAAAAATAATGTATTAATGTACTCAATGTAAATGCTCTGCCGGGGACGGGTGGCCGTCCCCGGCATAGCATTTACATTGAGTACATTAATACAGTTGTGTATATTCAATGTAAATGATATTACATTACATTACATTAATGTATTCAATGTAAATTCTATGCCCGGTTGGGGCTCCCCGAAAAATAATGTATTAATGTACTCAATGTAAATGCTCTGCCGGGGACGGGTGGCCGTCCCCGGCATAGCATTTACATTGAGTACATTAATACAGTTGTGTATATTCAATGTCAATGATATTACATTACATTACATTAATGTATTCAATGTAAATTCTATGCCTGGTTGGGGCTCCCCGAAAAATAATGTATTAATGTACTCAATGTAAATGCTCTGCCGGGGACGGGTGGCCGTCCCCGGCAAAGCATTTACATTGAGTACATTAATACAGTTGTGTATATTCAATGTAAATGATATTACATTACATTACATTAATGTATTCAATGTATATACTATGCCCGGTTGGGGCTCCCCGAAAAATAATGTATTTATGTACTCAATGTAAATGCTCTGCCCGGTTGGGGCTCCCCGAAAAATAATGTATTAATTTACTCAATGTAAATGCTCTCCCGGGGACGGCCACCCGTCCCCGGCAGAGCATTTACATTGAGTACATTAATACAGTTGTGTATATTCAATGTAAATGATATTACATTACATTACATTAATGTATTCAATGTAAATACTATGCCCGGTTGGGCTTCCCCGAAAAATGATGCATTAATGCACTCAATGTAAATACTATGCCCGGTTGGGGCTCCCCTACCGGGCATAGCATTTACATTAAATACATTAATACAGTTGTATTTTTTCCGGTCCTTACCGTCCCGTCCCGGGCCGGGGATGGGGAGCGGGACGTGCGGGGATCCCCGTCTGGGCCCGGGTCTGGCCGGGCCGGGCCGGGCCGGGGATCCCCGACTGGAATATATACATCTGTATTAATGTATTCAATGTAAATGCTATGCCCGTCGGGGAGCCTCGACCGGTATATATGTATTTAATGTATTCAATATATTAATGTATTCAATGTAAATGCTATGCCGGGGACGGCCACCCGTCCCCGGCAGAGCATTTACATTGAGTACATTAATACAGTTGTGTATATTCAATGTAAATGATATTACATTACATTACATTTATGTATTCAATGTATATACTATGCCCGGTTGGGGCTCCCCGAAAAATAATGTATTAATGTATTCAATGTAAATGCTATGCCCGGGACGGTAATGCCTGAGAAATGCCTAAATGTAAATGGAATATGTTGTGGTTGTGCTGTCACATATGTTGTGCTGTGTGTTTCGCAAACAAACACACAAAAATCCGCCTCGTATACAGACATTGTACTGTAAATGTACTGGAAACACGTTTTATATTATACTATGTATAGTATATACTATGTAACCGAGGTGTAAATTTATTTATACCGGTCAAAACAAGGTGAGTCGATGGTACCTCAGTGGCAACAATGCAACCCAGAAACAGACTCAAGAGTTCAAAATACGAAGTCAGAGGTTTTAATAATTCAAAAATACAGCCAGCTTAAAAAAACACAGGGATTTCAGCAAGTTTGCACTGATATAATTTCATTAAAACAGTTTCTACTCTCATAACGAGGTGGTCTCGTAACCTAAACGTGGCAGGATTGATTCCCGGATGGGACATTGCCGTTGTACCCTTAAATGAGGTACATCGCCTGCATTGCTCCAGAATATATACAACTGTATTAATGTATTCAATGTAAATGCTATGCTGTTTGAGTCGCTCTGTATGCTAAATGCCCGTCGTGTAAATGTAATAAATTCCACTTAACGGTTCTCATTGTTTCAGTGTGTTTTTAATTTACTAAACATTCTCGTATAAGAATAGTAGAACGTAATTCTAGCTAAATGGCCGTAGAGCGCTATCCATATGCTCAATTCGCGATGTTGAAGGTTCGAAGGTTGAAGGTATTTGGGCATATACATCGGGCAGGTACAGGTTCGATGTCTAGTGCGTTATAGTGCGGGCTAGTCTAGCGCATCATCGACTCTCTGAAATGCTTCGCGGGGCATGGCGGGGCGGAGAGCATCATCTAGACTAGTAAACTAGACCAGTGCGTCATCGGGCAGGTACTGCGGCAGTTTACTAGTCTAGATGATACGCTCTGCTCCGCCCCGCCTCCGCGAAGCATTTCAGAGCGTATATATGAAGTGTGATCATGCATGAGCACCCATCTACCGCCACTGATACAAAGGAAGGAACAAAACAATGAAGGGTGAATCAATTGCCGGCCCAGCCAACAGACTCTCTGAAGACTCTCTGAAGAGTCTCATAGTGACGGGAAAAGGAATCACTGTATCACCTGTTTTCAATCAGTGCACTTTTGCAACAGATTCTACCATTAACATCACTGTTAATGGTAGAATGTGGAGCCTCTCTGAAGAGCCTCCTCGTTTAATCATAGTATCACCTGTTTTCAATCAGTGCACTTTTGCAACAGATTCTACCATTAACATCACTGTTAATGGTATTGTATAGGAATACTCACATGTACTCATCGGTGCTGGAGAAGCTGATGGTGCTGAGGGCAACACGAGAAAGCACAGAAGAGTGGAGTCTGATACGGAAGAAGATGAGCAGCAGCACAACAATCACAATGTGGCCTCCACAGAACCAGGCCAGGACAGCAGACAGGTGAGGGAATTCACTGCTATTAACATTACAGGCACTTGGCACACACTGATCCAGAGCGATGGACAGTAGTGGAGATCATCAGTATTAGCCATGCTAAATGTTGCGGTACTGAGATGGCACGCATTTCCATTCATTATCTGTACGTGTAATGTTAACCTGACAAACAGCATTTTGTATTGTAACAGAAGAAGGTATGACAAGACATCTTACACAGCTATGCCTATAACATTACTTATAACATTATCCAAAAGGAAATCCAGATGTCCTGGAGGACGGCAATATCTGCAGGTTTTGCCGGTTTCTTTCCCATGTATAATCAACCGTTATATAGCTTGATATCATTTTGGTAGGTTTTAACACAATTAAAAAATAAACTGTGTCATGCTCAGCAAAACAGGTTTTCCAGTGTGGCAGTGGAATGCAATCCCCATCCAGCCTTCCCAACATCTCACAGCCTTCATAGTCGGACATTTTGTAATGGGAAACATGGCTGTGGAGATACAAGTTAAAATGTGGGACCGTTGTACACACACATGAATTGCTTGATTGACAGACAGCCGATGTACTGATGATTGATTTTGATGTTGTTAAGGTAATGGAAAGTAGCTGAGGGAATGGATGTATTTCGGTGTTTTTAAATTAAAGTTTATGTGCGGACAGGTGGCACCAGAGGACGGTAACATGAATCAGAAGTCCGTGAGATTCGGCAGTTTTGAACAGCATGGATCATCTCTGAGTGAACAAAATGAGAAGTAAGGACAGTACACATACTTGGTTATGTTCCTTCTGTACTAATCAAATTTGCGTTTCAAATCAAACTATGACTGGGGCAAAATTCACGATTTCTGAATTTGTTCCGTGTGTTTTCTTTATTTTTTAAAGTGACATTGTCCTGGATTACAGCTGGGCCATTCAATGAGTCGAGTCCCCATTTTCAAGTCAGTATAAGTACTGGGACAAATGACAATCAGCTGCTTCAAAATTTCACAGGATTACCATATATTTATAAATTGAATAATTACCAAGACAAATGCAGAAATTGTGAATTTACCCTCGTAGTCATTGTTTGATTTGAAATACAAATTTGATTCGTGGAAAAATAAGGAAAACAGGAAAAACAACTGTCTCAGTAGTTTTGCAGTAAACTTATGTGGTTTAATGTTTTTTAAATTTTATTTTAATTAGGACTCCAGACAATCCTATTCCGCCTCAATGTCCATGCATAGAGAAAAGGGCACTGCCCTCCAGCACAATTTCACATTTTAAGCCTGCAAAGGCCTTGAAGTTTGACATCCCAAAAGAAAATCTACGAATCAGCGATGAAATGGAAGATCCGATAGTGAGTAAAACCTTTGGAATTATTTGTAATGATTCAGTACTTTTGTAGCATGTTTGTTTGAAAAACATTTTTAACAGATTGTTGAGTGTTACTGCCAAGTGCATTTTGGCACACAAGTTTAACTGGCACAGCGTAGAATACACTTAATGTGGAGTCATTCAGTGCCACTCGGAAATGATGAATAGTAAATCCTGATGAACTTTTACAGCGATATCCGAGCAGGTTGGGCAGCTGCTTTAGCTCATTTGGGATGGAGTGACAACGATACAATACCCGTTTAAAATAACTGATAGGTGAGAGACGAGGGAGCTGATAATGTGGCGTATAACATTGTTTTTGTATTGTCAGGTGGGTGTGGCCATGAGAATAGTGGAAGACCGACACAGAGTCCGTGGAACGACAGAGAGAGGAAAGAATGGCGATGTGGTCAGCCCTGGGACTGCAGGGAGTGTGTCAGGGCAGATTCGCGATTGCCGCGGCTTGGTGCCTGAGGTGGATGATGGAGTGGAAAGGGTTGTGGGTGAGGTGTGAGGTAATTGTGGCAGATGTAAAAATGGTTTGTGTCTGCCCTGAGAAGCATGAGATTCACCGTGTAAACGAAGATCCAGTGAAAGTGAAATGCAATGAATGTGACATCCACTACAAAAAAACAAAAATGACCGTCCTCCTGGAGGGAACCATTATGATTGAACGTGACCATGGAAAGAGGTTCAAACTAAATGACGGAATTCTTAGGTCATTCATAGATTGTGACTCTGTAGGAATAAATTCTATTACCGATCAACTACTTTATTCAAAAACTGTCAGCTTGACAGTTAAGAATAACGAGGTACTGCATGCTGTGAGGGTGGGTGATATGGCCTAAAATTCATATCACAATATGAAGTCCATCCATCCATCCATTATCTACACCCGCTTATCCTGGGCAGGGTCACGCGGGAGCTGGAGCCTATCCCAGCGTGCATTGGGCGAAAGGCAGGAATACACCCTGGACAGGCAGCCAATCTATTGCTGGGCACACACACCATTCACTCACACGCTTATACCTATGGGAAATTTAGAGTCTCCAATTAGCCTACCTGCATGTCTCTGGACTGTGGGAGGAAACCGGAGTACCTGGAGGAAACCCACGCGGACACGGGGAGAGCGTGCAAACTCCACACAGAAAGGCACAGGCCGAACATTTCAGAACAAGGTAAAGCATTTCAGACGGGTCATTTTTCAATTTATTTTTCGGTTCAGATTTTTCTGTCTAAACCCTATTGGTGTGGTGGACACCGGACACAATTAACTGGAACAGCTCATTCTTATTTCACAGGGTTCCAGCTGTATTGCAGTAGTTACACCTCAGGTTTTAACCCCAGCTAAGCACGCTGCAGTTGACCCAGTAGTTTTTTGTTTATTTCTTTGGGGCTTCTGGCTGGCTGTTCTTCTTTGATAAGCACTAAGGGAGCTGAACACATACCAGCCCGGATTGGGGTTGCCAGATTTACAATTAGAAGTGAAATTGCGAACAAAGTGGGATCGGGGAAGCGACGTTGGAACTGGGGGGGGGGGAGTCATTGACACAACAGTTAACACAAGAAAGTAACGGAAAATTTCCTCCAGCAATGACGCCACAAACCGGACCTGTAAAAATTATTTGAAAATTTGACATTCTAGTTGGAAAAAAAAGATTTCTGGCAACCCTACCCCTGATACAATCAGGAAAGTGAGGTCTGTCTGCCATCTTTCTCTTTCCTTTAACTTTTTTCCTTTTTGTTTGTTCCTAGTTTTTTTTTTTTTTTTTTTTTTTTTTTTTTTTTTTTTGCCTGGAAAGATCTTTAATTGGTTTTTATGGTGTGTCCGTTACTTCTCCGTTGCTGGTCTACGAGTTGGTACAACACTCTTCTAATTCTGATTCTATAGAACTGTATGAACTGTACTGATGTTTAACGTGATCGGACATTAATATATTTTGATGTAAATAAATATTTTTGATTCTGATTCTATAGAACTGTATGAACTGTACAGATGTTTAACGTGATCGGACATTAATATATTTCGATGTAAATAAATATTTTTTTACAACAGTGCCTTGGTTTCTGTGTGGCTGATTTTATGTCGAAGGGCTATATGCTATATCTTAATGCTAAAGCTGTTCTTTGGGGATCTTCTTTTAAAGTTGAAAACTATTTTCTATTTTTCCCTGACCATAGCTCTGCAGTTCTAAAGAATTTTATTAGAAGTTAACCAACTGCCTTATATTCCCTCAGCAGGCAATACGCACCGAAGTAAAGGTATTTATGCAGGAAAAGGTGCAAATGATAGTGGAGCACATGTAATGGAAAAGGTGCACACCTTCACTGCACAAGAAGCTCCATTATTGCACATTACCCATAACCATTGCATTAGGTTCTTTGCACTTCACACTCCATTACTGTGGGATACCCAATGATTGCAGTTTTCCCAAATGTTGTCAGTGTTCTTAACTAATGTGCTGACTGAGCAGTTCACCTGAGTGTGGAATGAGGCATCATCAGAACATGTTAATATTTTTATATTCATATTTTTTTGCCACAGAAAATGGTTGTGAAAAATAATCCATGTTTGCATTGTATCAAAAAACATGTCAATGATAATTGCTGCACATGTGGGACTGGTTACATTTTATAGTGCAGATCAGCCAGTCCTACTAAGCGACCACAAGCGCTGTCAAGTGAACGGTTAGACAAGCAATGGGGGAAAAATAACTCATCTTATGGCAACTGCAGGTGTCTGTCGGTATGGTGCTGGAAGCTAGTGTCAGGCAGTTTTATGGGCACAAAAATGTCATTTTCAGGGATGTGAATGCTGGGGGCCGGTGCCCCAGTAGAGCTTTAAGAGCTTTCTAGCAGCGCTGCTGGAATAAAGGTGCTTTTGACGTTTGGTAATCCGCGGTAAGTGACCTATCCCAGCAGGTTTTCCACACATGCACTAGCTAAGCTCATCCGTGCTGTGTTAAAATTAGTCCTTAAACACAGTACTTTGACACAACCCTTATGTCTAAAACAAATGTGAATGCAAATCTACAGAATAACTGTTTAGATGACCTCCCTACATGCAGGATCACCTCTTCAATGAAGGAGTCCTAGTCCTGGGTGGCAGTGTAGTATAATGGGTAAGGGGTTGGTCTTGTAGTCCAACCGGTTTGCAGGTTCAATTCCCCGTTAGGACACTGCCGTTATACCCTTGAGCAAGGTAGTTAAACCTTGCATTGCTTCAGTATATATCCAGCTGTATAAATGGATACAATGTAAGTCACTTTGGATAAGAGCGTCTGCTAAATGCCTGTAATGTAGTTGGACGAATTCTGCTTGTAAGCAAAGGCCTCAGCCTTTCAAAAAAATGTTAATAAAATAAAGGAAAGAACGCTTGAAATGGGAACCAAAATTAAATATTCTTTTTAAATATATCTGGCACCCAAAAAGGGCCTACACTGATCCAATTCCCATCCTATTTTGGAATGTTCCTTCTGCAACCGCGTTCAACCTTAATGTCACGGTTGTCACCTTAATGTAAAAAATAGACAGTTCAAAGAGCCATACTGTTCAAAATGTGTGATAAGATGCACTGACAAAAAAGCGATGAAAAAAATGGTAAATAAGTAAATTAAACAAGCTATGATATGAAATTACTTTTAATATTATTTCTGTAATATTTTGTGGTGGTGACTTTGCTGCCCCCTGCTGGTAATCCTGTGCTTCTCTCGCCCAGTGATTTGGAGTCCTGCTCCAGTGATCAGCTGCTGATGGACTGACTGACTGCCTCCACCTGTCTGTGACCCAACATACTGTGCTGCAGAAACAGCTGGAAGGAGCTGCAGGAAAAATGGGATAACAAAACAAAATGGAGACACTTAATTTCAATTCAACAGAACGCGGGAATGAGAAGGTCAATTGGAAGAAACAAAAATAAATAGTGCACAATAAGCAGATTAACACTCTGACAGGTCATACTGAATATAACAATTACTTACAATTACTGAACAAATATAAAACTGGAGACTGAACATGTGTCAGGAGAGAAAGAGTGCAATATGCAATCTTTAAATGTTCGGTTTATTTTAGATAAAGAGAAAGGATTTATAAAGAATAACAAAGGTGTGGAATGAAGGAAATAAGCTTTATTACAGTTTTTAATCTGTGCTGTGGAATTTGGTAATGTCATTTTTGATAAACTTTTTTTTGCTCATTTGAAAGAAAGAAAATTAAGATAAGATTTAAATGCAGATTCACTCCCGGACAGTAGGTGGGAGCAAAGCTCCGTGAAATGGTTTCTATCCGCCCAGAAAAAACAATTTTAACGAACCTACCAAGAAAAAAACTGGTCCTGCGTGGAGACTTTTTACATACAGAGTAGGCTGTAAACGAATTAATACTGATATTCATATTTCTTCAGGGTTCCTGATTGCCTGCTTTAGCCAACATCCATAAAAATATTTCCCCTTAAACGATAAATATTTTTACTGTCAAAATGTTTAAAGTGACGTTATTCTCGTTATTTCATTAGAGTCATTAGGGAACGAATAAAAACTGTCAACAGGCGATCACTGGTCGCGAAACCTCGTCGCGCACACAGAAACGCAACTGTCGGAAATTAATTCTCTGATCGGAGAAAGGTGGAGTCATAACCGAAGCACGATAGAATAGAGAGGGGAGGGAACCGGGGCGGGGATGGGATGGCATGGGTAATGTGAAGTAGGCTATGCGTTTACCTGTCTGTTGTAGCCTGTTTAACGCATGCGTTTATCTCTTTAGTGCGCAATGTTTTAGGACTTGTATGAAACATCAAAACGAATGATTTAAATATGTTCCATGGGTCTCATATGTACACACACACTAGGGGATTTGCGTCTTTGAAGTGGCACAATATTTGAATGCAAAGGTCATCCTGCAATCGGGCTTCCCACTGCTGCCCGAGAAATCCCACGGTGCACATTTCTTGAGTATGCAGCTGCATTAAATATGTCAGAGGGTGAGATTAAGACTGTTTCTACACCTAGTTCGTATGCTAAAGTCCGAACCAGAGTCCGAACCAATTCCTTATACGAAGCTTGCGACTGTACGAAATCCTTATACTAAACGTCCGACTGCCCGAAATCCTTATATGAAAATTGCGACTATCAGAAAGCCTTATACGAAGTATGTCACTCCGAGTGCTGTGAAATGAGTCCCTTGCTTGGAATGTATCAAGGGTTCTGGTAGTCACAGGTTTCGTATAAGGACTTCGCATAGTCAAAATTCTCATATAAGGCAGAGAATAGTCAGAATTCTCGTATATGTCCGCGCCAAGTCAAAATGCTCGTGTAAGGCTGAGTATAGCCAAGATTTCCGTATAGGGCCCCGCCGAGTTAAAATTCTCGGATAAGACCAGTCAAAACTCTCGTATATGGCCGCGCCTCGTCAAAACTCTCGTAGGCTACAGTGGGCTCCAGAATTATTGGCATCCTTAATAAAAATTAAGAAAAAAGGCTGCATAAAATAAATGACAGATAATAATCTATGTTATGTTCAAACATATGGGAAAACTATATACCTTTATTTAAATACATTTACTCTCATGCTTCAATGTTATTTTGATTAAGTTCAAACAAATAAGATCAAACAAAATGAAATTGGCAATACAATTGTACTTAGTTTAGTTCATCTCAGTCTAAAGGAATTATATAGTGTCGTTCCATCACTTCCAGTTTCACTAGAGAATAAAAATGAGGTAACAAGCATACAAAATCCCTTTGTCATCCATCAGCATGGGAAAAACCAAATTACTGTCAATTCAGGAGAGACCGATGGTAATTTACCGTCACTAAAGACACTTTTAATCTGGTAATGGGTACAAAAAGACATAAACGGTTAAACATACTACTTTGCACTGTAAGGGCAATAATAAAAAGGTGTAAAACATATGGTATGGTTGCAAACTTGTCAGGAATAGGAAGCAAGTGCATGGTGTCCCCACGGACGGTGAGGAAGATGGTGAGATAGGCCATTAATAACCCAAGGATCACTGTTTAAGAATTGCAGAGATTGGTTTGTTTCTTTCGGTCAACAAGTCTAAAAAGAGACATAAAATGGCACCTCCATACCAACTAACTCTTTGGAAGGGTGGCACGAAGACAGCCCTTCCTGAGCACAATAAACAAAACCAAGAATCTGGAGCTTGCCAAACCCCATTGGAATTATGACTGGAAGAGAGTGCCATTGTCATACCTTCTGAAAGGTATACCTTTAAAGAGGGTGGTCTGAGGAATTCGTAAGGTGTCCCTTAGCGATGCGCTCCGCTCATCCTGTCAGTTTTAGCCTTGTTAAGCCAACATTTTGCTTTTCAAATCGACAGTTGCACTACAGTGCACATCTAGTAGCACTGCATGCGAAAATGACATAGTTTAATATTAACTTTACAAAAATTAATTATCCAATCAACGTTTCTGTGCATAGCACGTCATGAGAATGTTGTCGTTTTACCTGTCTATTCCCATCATTGTGGTAATTAAGTAGGCTATAGGGCCTATCCATAATACTAATCCAATTTCTGAAGAAAAAAATAAAAATTAATTTATACGTAGTGGAGCTAACTGAGGATATGACCTTTCTGAAAGCATACCCTGTAGAAATTACTTTGTTTGTGTGTGAGTCAATGACCATACTGACTTGGGACAAACCTCCGGTTTATTAAGAATGTAAAACCCGTGTGAGCAAAGTCGACGTTGAGTGAGTATACTTCCTTGACCGAACTAAAGCACGTTGATCTGCCTAACCATAAACACACATACAGGTACGGTGGCTCATAATAAACAAACAGGACAAATGATCTACATCCCTTCCATGTAAAACAAAATAGCACTGGGTAAATATCTACATTACAGAACATTTCTTTCTTACCATGTTGTTTTACGATTTTCAGTAAACAACCCAATAATGATATTCTTGGTTAAACTTAAGACTATCCAACAGCAAATCAAGGTGGATGAACACATCACTTTTACAGGTAGGCCTATTCATAAGGCATACCTGGTATAGAATTAATCATGATCAATTTACACAGACGCGCTTTTGCCTTTCATCTACGATCATTTTTGCACTGCAGAGAAAAGTCCGCGGGAATCGGTGGATATGCTGCTACAGTTGCCTATATATTGTGTGACAAAAGCAAATTAACATTAGACCTTTGTTTCTAAAAGAACAAAATGATTCACCCATATGTTGCCTATATCCATTTTCCTTGGCTTCCAAGAAGTCGTCCCAGACTATGGCTTATATGTCCCGATTTGTTCCGTGGCGGAGTACTCTTCTATAATACGATTAGCCAACAAGAGTAAAATACCGAAATAAACTTACATTAAAAAAAAAAAAAAATCCTTAAATTTTAAGGATAAAAAAAATTACATAGGCACTTTGCTTTTGATGCTATTAATGGGGACATATTGCAGATATTAGTACTAATATATTTTATGTAACACTCACTCTAAGTAGCAAAAGGTGGCTAAGCCTGTTCTCTCTATAGAAACGATAAAGAACGAGGCTTCTGCTGCGAAAATTGCGACCCGAAATTCTGGTGAGATTCAGAAGCTGAACCGCAGACGGACAGTCAATCGTGGTTCGTCTGTTCCAAAACTTTGCACACAGAAAATCTTTGGAACTTAGTCGACACCGCGACTTAAATCCATTGGCTTGAGACTGTAGGAGAGGTGCACCCACAACGCCGGGTTGGAACAGTGAGAAGACCGAACTTTCGACTTAATTCCTGGAATATCCGAACAGTAGCCTACAGAGGTGAGGCATGCGACCGACCAAACCCGAAATCTTAACATTTAGAGATGCCGAGCAATCGACGCATTTTGTACACCTGCGAGAAGAGAAACCTCCTGGTCACAGAGTGCGCTGGAGCGCTATCCACATGCTCAATGTCAGCCGCGACGTCTGCGGTTAGAATCCACATGCTCAATGCCAGCCGGGTGTGATGAGGCGGACATGCTGGCGCAGCCGCTCCGCTGTACGGGTTCGCAGGAAGGTGTGCAGCGCCAGCTCCTCCTGCTCCGCTGCGCCGAACTGCGGATAGCCCCGGCGTGCGTGGAGCCACACGTCTGCCGCTACCGTTCCCCCAGCTTTCTTCCTCATCGCAGCGGCGGTTCGCCCAGCTTGCGTCAGTGGAGCGTCGTTGCCAGTAGCGCCGTTCAAGCGCCGCCGTTAATGACTGGATTCTCAAAATTATCTTATACGAAACTTGTGACAATCCGAAATTTTCAAAATTCTCGAATAAGGCTTTCACATAATCAAAATGATGTCATTTAAAGGTAGTACCCTTAAGTAAGGTACTTCGCCTGCATTGCTCCAGAATATATACAACTGTATTAATGTATTCAATGTAAATGCTATGCTGTGTGAATCGCTCTGTCTGCTAAATGCCTGTTATGTAAACTTAATAAATTCCACTCAAACGGTTCTCATTGTTTCAGTGTGTTTTTAATTTACTAAACATTCTCGTATAAGAATAGTAGAATCTTTATACGGACGGGGGGCCTGACGGTCGGAGGTCCGACGGTCGGTTTTCGCAATTATCTTACACGAAACTTGTGACAATCCGAGATCTTCAAAATTCTCTCAAAAGGCTTTCACATAAACAAAACGATAATCGGTAAATATATCACCGTCATTCTAGCTTCTTCGAAGGCGAGGCCCTGGTGGCGCAGCCCGTTGAGCGCTACCCACATGCTCAATGCCTGTCAACACGAGGTCTGCGGTTCGAATCCGACCATCGAACTGTTCCTTCGCTCATATCTTAGTTATTTCTGTCTATTTACATTGCCCTATCCAATGCAGCTGAAAAGGAAAAAATATATATATTTAGAAAGAAATTCTCGGTTCAGGGGGTGCGGTAGGGGTGGGGTGAGGCAGAAAGGGGGTAGACAACTATGGATGAGATGTTCAAGGGGTGTGGTAGAATGGGGGGTGCGGTAGGGGTGAGGGGGTAGACAATTATGGAGGGGGGGTGCGGTAGGGGTGAGGGGGTAGACAATTATGGAGGAGATGTTCAAGGGGTGTGGTAGAATGGGGGGTGCGGTAGGGGTGAGGGGGTAGACAATTATGGAGGGGGGGTGCGGTAGGGGTGAGGGGGTAGACAATTATGGAGGAGATGTTCAGGGGGTGCGGTAGAATGGGGGGTTTGGGGAGTTTGGGGGGTTCGGGGGTAGGGTAGGGTAGGGTAGGGCAGGGGTGAGGCAGAATGGGGGTAGACAGTTTTGGAGATGTAGTGTTTACAGACGATGAGTTCAACTTTTATAATATTAACGATAGGGGATTTCGTGTTTACAGACCTGTGGGGTTGGGGATAGCAATTGTAATGGTCCCTGCTGACAATGAGTTCAAATATTATACTATTAACGATTAATTTCTGCAAATCTCTGCAAACAAAACAATGAAAATGTGTGACTCAATTACCAGCCCAGCCAACAGAATCTCTGAAGTCAGATATCCTGAGGAGCCTCCAGAACTTTGCGGTCGTATTTTAAACATAGAGACGCACGGAGGAATCACTGTTTCACCCGCTTTCATTCAGTGCAGTTTTCCAAGCGATTCTAACACCACACTTGTCACTGTAAATGTCCTTACAAGTCCACAAGTAGGAATGAACATCGATGGACAGATTGCATGCAAATGCTCACGTGTACACATCAATGCTGGAGAAGCTGATGGTGGAGACAGCAACATGAGAAAGCAACAAAAAGCGGAGTCTGACCATTGTCTTTTAAAAATGGTGACGCACAAAGGAATCACTGTATCACCCGTTTTCATTCAGTGCACTTTTCCAAGCGATTCTAATACCACACTTGTCACTGTAAATGTCCTTACAAGTCCACAAGTAGGAATGAACATCGATGGACAGATTGCATGCAAATGCTCATGTGTACACATCAATGCTGGAGAAGCTGATGGTGGTGACAGCAACATAAGAAAGCAACAAAAAGCAGAGTCTGACCATTGTCTTTTAAACATAGTGACGCACAAAGGAATCACTGTATCACCCGTTTTCAATCAGTGCACTTTTGCAACAGATTCTACCACCATACATGTCACTGTAAATGTTCCTACAAGTCCACAAGTAGGAAAGAACATCGATGGACAGATTGCATGCAAATGCTCACGTGTACACATCGGTACTGGAGAAGCTGATGGTGGAGACAGCAGCATGAGAAAGCAACAAAAAGTGGAGTCTGACCATTGTCTTTTAAACATAGTGACGCAAAAAGGAATCACTGTATCACCCGTTTTCAATCAGTGCACTTTTGCAACAGATTCTACCACCATACATGTCACTGTAAATGTTCCTACAAGTCCACAAGCAGCAAAAAGTGGAGTCTGGTACCACAGCTTGCCAACCGTGAAGTAGACTCCACAGAACCAGACCAGGTGATGCCAGAGAAAGAGAGCATGGATAGGAAGACTGCAAGATTTGCCAGTTTGCAGCAGCAAGGATTGCTGCCGCGTAGCTGGGCTGTAGCTGCTTGGCGGCGGGCTCTTTGGGCCGTCGTCCTGTGCCTGCCGGGCTGGAGAGGCAGATGGTGGGCCCTGACACGTCGACACTGGCACCCGAGTCAGAAGGTCCAGGCCAAGGGTTCCCGCCGGCTGGGGGGCTCGAGGTTTGGGCGCCGGGGCTGGACAGTCGCGTGCCTGGTGGCCCGGTTCGTCGCGGCGGTAGCAGCGGCCCTCCCGTCCCTTTGGTCGCCGCTCGCGAGGAGATGGCCGAGCCAAACGGACCTCCTCCTCCTCCTCGCAGTCGGCCGCCCTGACCGAAGGACGAAAAGCTTCCTGTGGAGTGGGCTGCTCCACCAGGATGTTCTCTGTTCGCTCCGCCTCCAGCATAAACTGGTCCTCATGTGTATTTTGCTAATTGTTTTCCACTGTTCAGTGCCGTGGGGTACCTTGGAGTTCTATAGAAAAATAAACGTGATTGATTGTTGTTGAGGTGTCCTGACTTTTGGTTGGTAACCTTTACTGGCTATAGCTTTAATGTAGCCTAATGATTGCAATATATTCTCTTACAACAAGGAGCAGCCTAGCCATAAACACACAAACAGGTATGGTTGCTCATAATGAACATACGTAGCCAAATGATCTACATCCTCTTCTTTTAGCTCAAACCTCCTATGTAAAACAAAAAAGCACTGGGTAAATATCAACATTACAGAACATTTATTTCTTATGTTGTTTTATGATTATCAGTAAACAACCCAAATTAAATTAAGATTGATATAAATGTTTCTTTAAGGTTACAGAGTTCCTGTATTTGCCGACATACCTAAAAAAGACTTTAGGCGTCTTTTTTAAAGATTTATTCTCGTTACTTTTGAGTAAGAAATATTTCGGCTTAACTGAGAATTTTTTTTACTACTGTCTAAATGTCTAGAGTGACTTTATTCTCGTTTTTTCAGGAGACATTTTTTTTTTCCGTGGCGCAGTACTCTTCTATAATACGACTAGCCAACAAGAGCCAAATACCGAAATAAACTTACCATGGTTTAAAAAATCCTTAATTTTTAAGGATTAAAAAAAAATTTAATTGGCAATTTGCTCCTAATGCTATTAAGTGGGACATATTGCAGATATTAGTACTAATATATTTTATGTAACACTCACTCTAAGTAGCAAAACGTGGCTGAGCCTGTTCTCCCTATAGAAACGATAAAAAAACGAGGCATTTGCTGCGAAAATTGCGACCCGAAATTCTGGTGAGATTCAGAAGCTGAACCGCAGACGGACAGTCAACCGTGGTTCGTCTGTTCCAAAACTTTGCACACAGAACATCTTTGGAACTTAGTCGACACCGCGACTTAAATCCATTAGCTTGAGACTGGAGGAGAGGTGTACCCCCAACGCCGGGTTGGAACAGTGAGATGAGCGAACTTTCGACTTCATTCCTGGAATATCCGAACAGTACAGAGGCGAGGCATGAGACCGACCAAAACCGAAATTTTAACATCGGTGTAAAAACGGTCGGTGTTCGCATTCTCAAAATGATCTTATACAAACTTGCGACAATCCGAAATCTTCAAAATTCTCGAATAAGGCTTTCACATAATCAAAATGATGTCAAATAAACTCCAGTTATTACGCTGGAGCGCTATCCACATGCTCAATGTTGGGTGGTGGCGCATTAATCGTAAAGTATATCATCGTAATTCTAGCGACCAAAATAGCGCGGCCCCTAGTGGCGCAGCCCGTAGAGCGCTATCCTCAAAGATTTTGCTCAATTCCAGCCAATCGACGGTTCGAATCCACAGGAGGGCAGAAATGGCTGTGACGTTGGGCAGGACCGGGCGACATCTGCGTCGGCCCGGGCGCACCGCGACATCTGCAGGACGCGACGTCCACGCATGTCGGGCACATCAGGGCAGGACCGGACCGGGCGGGACATCTGCGGCTCGTCGAGCAGGAACGGGCGCGCCGTGACATCTGTGGCAGGACGCCACATCAGGGGACGTCGGGCAGGACCGGGCGACATCTGCGGTACGTCGGATCGGGCGCACCGCGACATCTGCAGGACGCGACATCCACAGGAGGGCAGAAATGGCTGTGACGTTGGGCAGGACCGGGCGACATCTGCGGTACGTCGGCCCGGGCGCACCGCGACATCTGCAGGACGCGACGTCCACGCGATGTCGGGCACATCAGGGCAGGACCGGACCGGACCGGACCGGACCGGGCGGGACGCGACGTCGGGCAGGATCGGGCGCGCCGCGACGTCGGGCAGGACCGGGCGCGACATCTGCGGCACGTCGAGCAGGAACGGGCGCGCCGTGACATCTGTCACCTGCCACATCAGGCGACGTCGGGCAGGACCGGGCGACATCTGCGGTACGTCGGACCGGGCGCACCGCGACATCTGCAGGACGCGACATCCACGCGATGTCGGGCACATCAGGGCAGGACCGGGCGCGACATCTGCGGTACGTCGAGCAGGACCGGCCGCGCCGCGACGTCGGGCAGGACGCGACGTCGCGGCAGGACCGGGCGCGACATCTGCGGCACGTCGAGCAGGAACGGGCGCGCCGTGACATCTGTGGCAGGACGCCACATCAGGCGACGTCGGGCAGGACCGGGCGACATCTGCGGTACGTCGGACCGGGCGCACCGCGACATCTGCAGGACGCGACATCCACGCGATGTCGGGCACATCAGGGCAGGACCGGGTGCGACATCTGCGGTACGTCGAGCAGGACCGGGCAGGACGCGACGTCGGGCAGGACCGGGCGCGACATCTGCGGCACGTCGAGCAGGAACGGGCGCGCCGCGACATCTGCGGCAGGACGCCACATCAGGCGACATCGGGCAGGACCGGGCGACATCTGCGGTACGTCGAACCGGGCGCACCGCGACATCTGCAGGACGCGACGTCCACGCGATGTCGGGCACATCAGGGCAGGACCGGGCGCGACATCTGCGGTATGTCGAGCAGGACCGGCCGCGCCGCGACGTCGGGCAGGACGCCCACGTCAGGCAGGACGCGACGTCAGGCAGGACCGGGCGCGCCGCGACGTCGGGCAGGACGCCACGTCGGGCAGGACGCCCACGTCAGGCAGGACTGGGCGCGACATCTGCGGCACGTCGAGCAGGAACGGGCGCGCCGCGACATCTGCGACAGGACCGCACATCAGGCGATGTGCGGTAGGGGTGAGGGGGTAAACAATTATGGAGGAGATGTTCAGGGGGTGCGGCGCCGCCGTTAATAAAAGCATCTATCCAAATGCTCAATGTCAGCCGCGACGTCTGCGGGACGAATCCGCAGGAGGAGCAGGAGAAGCGGCGGCGGCAGCAGTTCCAGCGCCGCCGTTAATAAAAAGAAAAGGGAAAAACCGCCGCCGTCGTAGCCGTCACCGCCGTCGTCGCCGCCGTCGTAGCCGTCGTCGTTCGAGCGCCGCCGTTAATAAAAGCATCTATCCAAATGCTCAATGTCAGCCGCGACGTCTGTGGTAAGAATCCGCAGGAGGAGCAGGAGAAGCGGCGGCGGCAGCAGTTACAACGCCGCCGTTAATAAAAAAGAAAAAGGAAGGAAAAAACCGCCGCCGTCGTAGCCGTCGTAGCCGTCGTCGTTCGAGCGCCGCCGTTAATAAAAGCATCTATCCAAATGCTCAATGTCAGCCGCGACGTCTGCGGGACTATGTATGAATAGACTAGCCCGAGCAGTGGCGATCGGGCGATCGTCCGCGAAGCATATATATCATGCATGAGCACCATCTACCGCCACTGATACGAAGCCAACAATGAAGGGTGAATCAGCTGCCGGCCCAGCCAACAGACTCTCTGAAGACTCTCTGAAGAGTATCATAGTGACGGAGGCCTGCTGGGCTGGAGAGGCAGTCTCTGTGCCGAGGGAGATGGGCCCTGACACGTCGACTGTATCACCTGTTTTCTATCAGTGCACTTTCGCAATAGATTCTACCATTAACATAACTGTTAATGGCAGAATGTGCCTCTCTGAAGAGCCTCCTCGTTTAATCATAGTATCACCTGTTTTCAATCAGTGCACTTTTGCAACAGGTTGTACCATTAACATCACTGTTAATGGCACTGTATAGAAATACTCACAGTGCGCTGGAGCGCTATCCACATGCCCAATGTCAGCCGCGACGTCTGCGGTTAGAATCCACATGCTCAATGCCAGCCCACGGGTGTGATGAGGCGGACATGCTGGCGCAGCCGCTCCGCTGTTAGGGTTCGCAGGAAGGTGTGCAGCGCCAGCTCCTCCTCCTCCGCTGCGCCGAACTGCGGGTAGCCCCTGCGTGCGTGGAGCCACACGTCTGCAGCTACCATTCCCCCAGCTTTCTTCCTCATAGCAGCGGCGGTTCGCCCAGCTTGCATCAGTGGAGCGTCGTTGCCAGTAGCGCCGTTATTATTTTATACGAAACTTGTGACAATCCGAAATTTTCAAAATTCTCGAATAAGGCTTTCACATTATCAAAATGATGTCATTTAAGGGTAGGACCCTTAAATAAGGTACTTCGCCTGCATTGCTCCAGAATATATAGAACTGTATTAATGTATTCAATGTAAATGCTATGCTGAGTGAGTCGCTCTGTCTGCTAAATGCCTGTTATGTAAACTTAATAAATTCCACTCACACGGTTCTCATTGTTTCAGTGTGTTTTAATGTACTAAACATTCTCGTATAAGAATAGTAGAATCTTTATACGGACGGGGGGGGGGGTGGGGGGGGGGGCTGACGGTCGGAGAAAATTATCTTATACGAAACTATACAATCGAGATCTTCAAAATTCTCTCAAAAGGCTTTCACATAAACAAAACGACAATCGATAAATATATCAACGTCAATCTAGCTCCTTCGAAGTCGAGGACCTGGTGGCGCAGCCCGTAGAGCGTTACCCCCATGCTCAATGCCTGTCAGCACGAGATTTTCAGTTCGAATCCGACCATCGAACTATTCCGTCGGTCATATCTCAGTTCTTCCTGTCTCTTAACATTGCTGTGTAAATATATTTAGAAAAAAAAAAAATATTTAAAAAGAAATTCTCGATTCGGGGGGTGAGGTAGAATGGGGGTGCGGTAGGGTTGGTCTGAGGCAGAATGGGGGTAGACAATTATGGAGGAGATGTTTGGGGGGTGCGTTAGGGGTGAGAGGCAGGATGAGGGTAGACAATTTTGGAGGAGATGTTTGGGGGTGTGGTAGAATGGGGGGTTCGGGGGGTGCAGTAGGGGTGGGGTGAGGCAGAATGGGGGTAGACAATTTTGGAGGAGATGTAGTGTTTACGGACGATGAGTTCAAATATTATAATATTAAGGATAGGGGATTTCGTGTTTACAGACCTGTGGGGTTGGGGATAGCAATTGTAATGGTCCCTGCTGACAATGAGTTCAAATATTATACTATTAACGATTAATTTCTGCAAATCTCTGCAAACAAAACAATGAAAATGTGTGACTCAATTACCAGCCCAGCCAACAGAATCTCTGAAGTCAGATATCCTGAGGAGCGTCCAGAACTTTGCGATCGTCTTTTAAACATAGAGACGCACGGAGGAATCACTGTTTCACCCGCTTTCATTCAGTGCACTTTTCCAAGTGATTCTAACACCACACTTGTCACTTTAAATGTCCTTACAAGTCCACAAGTAGGAATGAACATCGATGGACAGATTGCATGCAAATGCTCACATGTACACATTGGTACAAGCTGATGGTGGAGACAGCAACATGAGAAAGCAACAAAAAGTGGAGCCTGACCATTGTCTTTTAAACATAGTGACGCACCAAGGAATCACTGTATCACCCATTTTCAATCAGTGCACTTTTGCAACAGATTCTACCACCATACATGTCACTGTAAATGTTCCTACAAGTCCACAAGCAGCAAAAAGTGGAGTCTGGTACCACAGCTTGCCAACTGTGAAGTAGACTCCACAGAACCAGACCAGGTGATGCCAGAGAAAGACAGCATGGATAGGAAGTCTGCAAGATTTGCCAGCTCGGCTGTAGCTGCTTGGCGGCGGGCTCTTCGGGCCGTCGTCCTGTGCCTGCCGGGCTGGAGAGGCAGTCTCTGCGCCGAGGGAGATGGTGGGCCCTGACACGTCGACACTGGCACCCGGGTCAGAAGGTCCAGGCCAAGGGTTCCCGCCGGCTGGGGGGCTCGAGGTTTGGGCGCCGGGGTTGGACAGTCGCGTGCCTGGTGGCAGTAGCAGCGGCCCTCCCGTCCCTTTGGTTGCCGCCCGCGAGGAGATGGCCGTGCCCAACGGACCTCCTCCTCCTCCTCACAGTCGGCCACCCTGACCAAAGGACGAGAAGGTTCCTGTGGAGTGGGCTGCTCCACCAGGATGTTCTCTGTTCGCTCCGCCTCCAGCATAAACTGGTCCTTATGTGTATTTTGCTAATTGTTTTCCACTGTTCAGTGCCGTGGGGTACCTTGGAGTTCTATAGAAAAATAAACGTGATTGATTGTTGTTGAGGTGTCCTGACTTTTGGTTGGTAACCTTTACTGGCTATAGCTTTAATGTAGCCTAATGATTGCAATATATTCTCTTACAACAAGGAGCAGCAGAAGGCCATATTAGGTATTTAGTCCACCAAGACACTCATCGGTCCTATCCATCCATTATCTAACCTACTTATTCCTGGTCAGGGTCACAGGTGCATATCGGTGAACATCAGTACTAAAACTAGTAAAAACCACGGTTACAGGGATGTTAATATTTAAGACTCCACCATGTGCATACAAGCAATATCGATGTCGTTTCACCTGTCTATTCCCATCACGATGGTAATTAAGTATAGGGCCTGTCCATAATACTAATCCAATTTGCAAAAAATTAAATTTATACGTAGTGGAGCCAACTGAGTATATGGCTTTTCTGACTGCATACCCTGTAGAAATTAGTTCGTTTGTGTGTGAGTCAATGATCACACTGACTTCGAACAAACCGCCAGTTTATTATGGAGATAAAACCCATGTGAACAAAGCTGACGTTGAGAGTCTACTTGCATGACCGACCTACAGGGAACTAGAGCACGTTGATTGGCCTAGCCATGAACACACATACAGGTATGGTAGCTCATAATGAACAAACATAGCCAAATGATCTATATCCTCTTCCTTTAGCTCACACCTATGTAAAACCAATAATGATATTCTTGGTTAAATTTAAGACTATCCAACAGCAAATCAAGGTGGATGAACATATCACTTTTACAGGTAGGCCTATTCATAAGGCATACCTGGTATAGAATTAATCATGATCAATTTACACAGACGCGCTTTTGCCTTTCATCTACGATCATCTTTGCACTGCAGAGAAAAGTCAGCGGGAGTCGGTGGATATGCTCCTACAGTTGCCTATATATTGTGTGACAAAAATAAATTAACATTAGACCTTTGTTTCTAAAAGAACAAAATAATTCACCCATATGTAGGCTATATCCTTTTCCCTTGGCTTCCGAGACTATGTCCCAGACTATGGCTTATATATCCCGATTTGTTCCGTGGTGGAGTACTCTTCTATAATACTACTAGCCAACACGAGCCAAATACCGAAATAAACTTACCGTGGTTTTACAAAAATCTTTAATTTTTAAGGATAAAAAAAAATTACATAGGCACAGAGTCGGTGGAATACCAGAGTGGAAAAAATGTGCATGAAGGTGGCTTTGTAACTGCAGGCAGTGGGTCAGGGCAGATTGATAATCGCAGCAGCTTGGTGGCTGCACCAGAAGCTCAGGCAGAGACAGTTGTAGGTGAGGTGATTGGGGCAAATGTGAAGAGGCTGCATGTCTGTCCTGAGAGACATATGATTGAACGTGTAAACAATGATGGAGTCAAGGTGAAATGCAGAAAATGTGACATGCACGACAAAAAAACCAAAATGGACGTGTTTCTTGAGGGAAACATCACAATGGAATGTGGTACTGAGAAGAAGTCGTTTAAACTAAACGAGGGAATCTTGAGGTCGTTAACAGTTCATACATGGTCCATTACCTTGAAAATATACATTTTCTTGATATCCACATGCTTGTACTGATATGCAAGGTCAGTTTTGTCAGTTATAGCATGTAAGTCCACATCCTGTGCATTTGCAGTAGGCCTTTAACAAACGTGTGCTTGTTTGCCATGCTTTCTTATGGGCAGGATTGGATCTCCTGGCTGGCACGCACACAGTTAGAGCTGTATAATTCTCCAAACTGGTAATTCAATATACATTTTAACCAACAGGTTATGGCCTGAAACATACCCTACGCAAGTATGCGAGCGCAAATGACAACGCCAGGCCGATGCACTGCAAATGCATGGCGCGGTTGCACTCTCAATGCGCGCTGTCATGTTCTTGTGGAGGTTATAAACCCACGTCCTCCAGGGGGCAATCCAGGACAGTGGCAAAAGACTGAGAAGGAAAAGGCACAAATCAAAGAAGATGGCTTCATCTTGTTATCTGCTATAATGCCCCTCGCTGCAACGCTTGACACTGCAGCTCGTGTTTTGCGATGCATTAAGAATTTCAGGTGACGTTTTAATTCACGTACATACGTAAGGTATGTTTGACATTGGTTCATTAACGCAGTCTTGACTGCTAGTACTTTTCTACCAGTATACTGGGCTTGTCTGTTAATTAGCATAGTAGCTTAACTAATCACATATCTCCATTATTTTCACAAAATTACAAAAAGTGGACTGACTACAGTATAGAGCATTATGATTATGTATAGGGGCTATTAAGTCAACCCCCATTAATGCAATACTAATAGAAGCAGGAGAGACACCGCTGGAGTTAAGGAGAGAGAAACTTTCACTTGCATATTGGGTTGGGTTAAAAGGAAGTGGGGAGGAAAACCCTGCGAAGAAGACGCTGCAGGATTGTTGGGAATATGTTGGGAAATATTCAAAGGATATGGGTTTAGATGGACTAGGGAAGAAAGAGCGAGGGCATATGGAATGGAGGCCTTAGAGTTCACCAGGTTCACCCCAGTTAGTAACGTGCCCCCTTGGCTTTTTCCAGAGATAAAGCTAGACATGAGTATTATGAAAAATAAAAGAGAATGGGGAGAAAATGAAGTGGGAGTTAAAACAGAATTATATCAGAGGAATAGTTATCACAGTTATCTCAAAATATATACAGATGGTTCTAAGAACAAACAGGAGTGTGTGGGAATTGGTGTATATATCCCTGAGTTCAAAATATCTATCTCCAAAAGACTGTCCGATCAGTTATCAGTATATACAGCAGAGATAGTGGCAGCCATTATTGGGTTACAATCAATCAATTTATTTATTTGTATAGCGCTTTGTCACAAAGCAGCTTTACAGAGAACCGGCCCCCAAAGAGTAAGCCTAGGGCAACAGTGACAAGGAAAAACTCCCTGACTGATAGCAGGAAGAAACCTTGAGCAGAACTGGACTCAGAGGGGGAACCCATCTGCCGCGGGCAGGCACCGGTTTGTTATGGAAAGTCAATAGTGGCAGGATGCGGGGGTGCCCAGCTGGTCTAGCTGGTCTAGGGCTGGAGCTCCGGGTCGAGGGGGGGGGTGCTCAGCAAACTTGGGCTAGAGCTCCGGGCAGGTGCCCAGAGCCGAGGATGAGTTGAAGAGGTCAGACCAGATAGGGTGGTGATATGCACAGACTCAACAGCTGTCATGAAAAGCATTCAGTCAATAAAATCTTTCATAGAAGACTTACTCATTAAACTTTACCTTAGTTTGCTAAGACTTCACAGAGGTGGTGTAGATGTGCAGTTCTGTTGGGTACCAGCACATGAGGGGTTGAAAGGGAATGAGCGTGCAGACGAACGAGCAAAAAGGGCCTTACAAAAGGAAATAACCGTGCCAGTACCACTTGGCAGAAGAGAAGGAAAAGCAGTGATTAAGAAGAAAGGAATGGAGATATGGCAGAAAAGGTGGGAGGAAGACTGGAAAAGAAGGGGGTATCACAAAATACAAAAGTTGGTCACAGCAAAGTACTATAAAGGAAGGATCAGAAGGGAAGAAATCATCATAACAAGAATCAGATTGGATCACACAGCATTAAATGGCACTTTGTGCTGGGGGAAAGTAAGAGTGACAAGTGTGTGAACTGTGGAGTTACAGAAAACTTAGAACATTATTTTAATGCATTGTAACATGTATGAAGCGGAAAGAGAAAGGTTGCATGAAAAAGTCAGAGAGGCGGGAGGGGAATGGGATCTGGTTGGGATTCTTGGAACATAAAGAGAGGGAGAGGGGGTAAGAGTTGCCAGGAAGGCACTCTTTACCTTTTTTAAAAAACACAAGGTTGGTGTGTAGAATGTAAGTAATAGGGTGAAATGATATGATGTTAAACACTCTTATACAGTAGGTGGCGGTATGCACCTTTAAGTTGGTATGAATTCGCCAGTTTAACCGAGAGAAGAAGAAGAAGGTAAGGTGCTGTTGTCGTCGCCGGTCGAAAAAAAAAACTCGTCTTATCTGCAACTGACTGCGCGGGATATTTGAATAACCTGCGTACCTTTTAATGGAATGTATAAAATGTTTGTCGGATGAAACAAGGATCGGCTGCATATATTTCGGCGGCGGGTGCATCCAGTAATCATTCATTCCGCGAGGTATGTATGCGTTCATTTACGTTCAAAATGGCAATTTTTATCGTTAAGTACTGGCAACTGGGTTGGAAGAACTTTACCATATTTATCTAAACTTCTCTTATCTACAAGTGACTGCGCGCGATATTTGAATAACGCGCGTATTTCTTTCACGGGAATGTAGCCTATAAAATGTTTGTCGGGTGGCGCTGCGGGCTGTATTTTAGCCCAGAAAACGGGGATCATTGCGTACTTTTTTCCGGCCGCAGGTGCATCCAATAATAATTCATTCCGCGAGGTATGTATGCGTTAATTCACCCTGTAAAAGTTGTACATTTTTAGGTTAAATACTGGCAACTGAGTTGCCGGAACTTTACCATATAAATAACAGTAACAACGTGTTTAGCATACGATAGCAGAATGTTGGCTATAGGTTAGCACGAGTTAAATGTATGTTTAACTGTAAATAATACAATTCCTATTTACATATCAGCTGTTTACAATTTCTTACCTTCACAATTTTACAGTAAAAATGTAGGCATATTTTCTACAGGCCTGTGCTGTTGACTTTGTTTTTCTCAGATGTTTATCTCTTTTGTGAACAGTGTTTTTGGACACAGAGTTGGGGATTTGCGTTTTTGAGGTGACGGTAGGCTATTTGAATGCAAAGGCAATCCAGCAACACGGCTGCCCACTGCTGTCAGAGAAAACCCACAGTGCACGTTTTCTTGGGCATTAATTCATTTCCCTTGTTTTCTCTCCGCCCTGTTTTCCAGTTTATTTATTTATTTTTTTAAAGTTTCTGTTATGTCAGCAATACCATGAGCAAGTGTGACTCAGATTCCAGCCCAACCAACGGAACACATGGAGTCAGAGATCCTGGTGAGTTGATTGATTCCTCATGTAAGGGTTTAGATTTTGGTCGCAGGGAACTGTAAAACTTCAAAAACCTGTGATGTGGATGTTTGTGTGAATACGGGTTTGTATGTTTGTGCATTGACTGGGGTGTGCTGAAATAATGGGCAGCAAGCCTCTGAACCCTGAGAGCAAGATTATCTACTGCTGCCAGGCATTCATCTAACTGCTCTCTGGCATTAAGAACCTCTACGCTAGCAGGTAAAGGTGCTACTCATCTGGGAATTTTACACACAATGTTTCTGTGCCGTGAAGACGTGCCTTTACCCAGAAAAATATTTATGCCCGGACACCAAAACTAACAGAAAAACTCGCCTTTTTTCTTCTTTTGCATAGCTAGATAAACTAAAGCCACTTTAAACACTTAAAACTTTTTGTTTTGTGTTGTGATCTCGTATAGCCCTTCTCTTTATACATCCATGGCGTAGCTGCAAGACGGAGGTTTGGGCAAGATTCCAGCCCCGTTTAATAGCTGCCTCGTAATTATTCACGCCCCAGCGGCGTGGAGTGACTTTAAACGGTGCGGTGTTCTCACTGAGTATACTGACAACAGTTTGTGGACATGTTCGCCGGTGGTTCTCAATCCTGAAGTTCTTTCTTCTTACTGAATATACTGCCAGCTTTATATGGTCTTTCCAGCTGCCTGTCACCTGCCTGTGTTATTTGACACAGCTGTGTGGGCAATAAAATGGTTAAAGTCCAGAGTGAAGAGAAAAAGGGGCAAATTGGTTTAATAGTCAAAATTGCACCTTGCTCTCTCCCCGGATGTAATGGAAGAGCGTTACTTGTGTTCTTTCCATGTAAAAGTGCAATCACCTGCTAAATACCAAAATTTAATGTAGTTCCTTTAGGATTGGTATTGCACGCATTGTGATTTAAAAAAAATAGATGTTAGCTGTTTGACTATGTAAATGTAGTCTATTATGGTTCTGTTATGGCATAAGAGAACTTTACTTAGCTGGTTTGTTAGCAAGGTATGGCGCTGTTGCTTACTAAACTGGGGTGATACAATGACAAAGAACATGTGTAAGTCACTCTGGACAAGAGCTTCTGGTATATTAATGACTAATTTCATGAAAACTGTAAAAATTGATAGTTTTTCTTTCTGTAAAGTCTGAGCCATAAATCTGAGTCTCTTTTTAAACTGATTTTGCAGAGAAGCCTCCTGGACCTGGACATCATCTTTCTTCCAACATAGAGAATAAGAAAGGAATCACCGTTTCACCAATTTTCCATGAGTGCAATTTTGGACATGATGTTTCTAACACCATAAACATCACTGCTAACATTGTTAATGGTATAGTGGTATATATAATTTATACATTGTATAATTTATATATAGTATATACATACTGTAGTGTGTTTGGGACAGATTTTTCTTGATTTGACACTGTACTCCACAATTTTTGATTTGTAATCAAACAATTAATTTGTGGTTACATTTCACATTCTCAGCTTTTATTTTAAAGGTATTTATACATTTTGGTTTCACCATGTAGATATGACTGTACATTTTATAAATAGTTTCCCCCATTTCATGAGAATAACTGACTACAAAGGCTAGAATAAAAACTAGATACTGAAAGCTCTCTTGTACCTGCACTAAAGAAGCAATTGAACATACCTTACTAATCAGAACCACATGGGATGCCATTTGTCCCAAACATTATAATACCCTGAAGTGAGGGGACTAATCAAAGGAAGTGCTCTTATTTCTACACGGTGAATACAAAACATAAAATATACCCGTGAATAAGAGTTGTGAGTGCATTCTAACCCCATAAGAATTGTTTGATTACAAATCAAAAATTGTAGAGCCAAAAGAAGAAGAAAAAAATTGTCCCAAATATTATGGAGCTCACTGTATAATGTGTAACATTTGTCATTTTGTCCCTTTCTTTTATTGTGTTTGAAGTGTTGGATGAGGACATTAGGGCTGTCAATATTGGAATGCTATTTGAATTGTAAACAAAAAAAATTACTTTCGAGAAAATTAGTATAGGAATGTGAAAGGGAAAAAATACAGCGCATCTGTATTTTGGCTGTCTTCCTTTCAAGTTGGCTTTTGTTAAAACAAAAATAAATATCGTATTTTAGCGCCTCCTCTGTTTAAAACGTAAGGCGCTGGGCCGGGTCGTTGCTATGTTGTCTTACGCACACTTCATTTCACACTTCACACTTTCACTTCATTCTTGGTCCGATTAGGTCGCGTCTTTTCCTCCGCTGAGAATATAGTGAATTAAGTGAATAAAAAGGAGATTGGCCCTGGCCTTTTCGCAAGTGGACTGTCTGGTGTTTGGCAAATAATATATAAAGTTAAAGCTATGCTAATCTTAGGTCCCTATCCAAAATGTACAAGAAAGTATACCTTTAACTTTTGATAGCATAGTACTTTATTAGAAAATTATCCACCAGAATGAAAAAAAAGTTTTGGTAATATTTTTCGAAATTGTGTGCCTTAATGCTGTTTTTTTAAAAAGCATTAAAAAAACGTTCTTTTGCGACTTGTCTGCGTTGATGTTTATGTTCAAATAAAATATACCTTTGGCAGTTACCTTTCTCGTTGTATTGGGTTGCCATCTTGTGGACATAACGCGCAATTAACACAGCCGGAAAGTTAGAACTTGTGATATATATTAGAACTTAAGTGTTTGTTTGTTTATTTATTTATTTATTTATTATATTCGAACGTAATTTTTGACCAGTGTTGACAGTCCTAAAGGACATCAGCTTATGAGTAGTGCTTTATTTATACATTGCCAAGGACAATATTTTAATAATAATGAATAAAATCACTTCATCCTGGTTTACTAATGGCATGTTACACTGCTGTATCCTTTCCGACCAGAACACCGCCCCCCCGGCCCCGGCCGCAGCCGTCCTAAGATATAGTGTGGATGGAGGACCCTGGTTCAATATCATTTACTTTTTCTTTTAGTTGGTGCAAGAATGGACTGATATGAAACACTAGTCTTTGTGCACACAGACTTAAAGCTTATCACATGGGGTGGATTTATGTGATGGGCAACCATGGCTTAATGACCCACAATAATGTGTTTTTAGGTGTAATAGAGCCAGCTTCTCCCTATACATGTCCCCAAGTAGGGATGAACAGAGGAGGACAGAGAGCAACAAAACGCTCTTGGTAAGATGTTTTTTATTTTTATTTTGAGTGCAGTGCGGTCTGGGGCGGAGGGGGGGGGGGGCGTGGGGGGCGTGGGTGCATGCAAACCAAGTCATGTTCTGTAGTAAAGCTCTGAAGTAAAACTACATGTAAATTCCTTAAATTAGCTTCTTCTTTTTTTTTTTTAGATAAATAATTGAAACTCACAACTCTTTATATCCTAATTCATTCAAAAGTTTCACAATGTGTATGCAACTTGCTATTTTAACATTATGTTTTCCCATCAGACCTGGGTCAAATACATATTTGTTTTGGATTCAAATACTTTTCTACGCTTTACTGATCTTGCCTGGTGTATTGGAACCACTGAAATACTCTTAAAAAGTGCAAACCCTACTTCTGGTCATACTGGCAGTCTCAATTATACCAGGCAAGATCAATAAAGTACAGAGAAGTATTTGAATCCAAAACAAATACGTATTTGACCCAAGTCTGATTCCCATAAATTGTATTGTTGCATAGAAAACAAATAGCATGCTGTATATGTGATTGTGATCATCTGTCTCCAGAATTACTTGTTTAAATTCAGAAGTATTTTTCTGTTAAACTGGTATCTTTAACAAACTACATTATTTGATGCTCAAATAATGGTTCACTTAGATTTCATTTCTTTACTAATTTAAATAACTTTAAATATGAATTGCACACATTTGTATTGCATTACATCAACATGTACTCATTGTTTTTAGGGACAGCATTATCATTTACAAG
This sequence comes from Anguilla anguilla, assembly GCF_013347855.1. Taxonomy (NCBI): domain Eukaryota; kingdom Metazoa; phylum Chordata; class Actinopteri; order Anguilliformes; family Anguillidae; genus Anguilla; species Anguilla anguilla. Next base: position 59,973,820 of record NC_049202.1, on the reverse strand, counting down.
ACAAATTATCAATTAAATTTACTATTGCTCAAAAGCTTTCTTCATTATTTTGTTGATTGTCAAACAATTACTTGGACACGTTTTAGATTTGAGAATTTCCCTAATCAACATGACGGGCCCAATTTTATTCTTTCATTGTTCATGAAGCATTTTACGCAGTGTCAACTAGATTTTTTCCAGGCATGCAGTGAAAAATCCACACAAGGCCATATTGCAGTGCACACTTAGGTAGACTTAACTAACTAAACTATGGGTCATTTAACTTCATTTTAAACCTACACATTCAGAGAGCTAAAAGATCAAAGGAGAAAATTAAAAATGACATTTTAAACGTTGAGCCCCCAAAAACTCTTGTATGTTTTTGTACAGCTTGAACAACACAATACTGAACACCTTGCATTTCTGCCATTTTCTTTAACAATAAAAAAACAGCTATGCTTGTTGATATAGTGATTTGAATTTAATCCTTAGATTTCTGCGAACTAATTTCATGCTCCAATGTTTTATATTTTGCAGTGCACCATGCACCGATATGACAACTGCACCTCAGAAAAGGGAGAAAGAAAACACGGATGACACCATTGCTGGATATATTCACCGAGTGTCGCGAATCATGACCTCTGCAAAACGCCATAGATACTTCACTGCAACTTTTCAAAGTCGTGAGGGCTTCCACCGCACTGTCATTTTTGATGTAGATAGATATGCCCGCTTCCAGCACGCGTCTACAAACCAAACACCTGTGGAACTTGAGCACATCACCAAAGAACACAGTAAGTTTATTTTACATAATATCCTAGGACCGATATGACCATTTGCCTACTTTTTGTGCTCTGCAGAATGCTACTTTTTTTCTTTTGCAGCATGATTTAAATGCCACCTACAAGATACTGAAGTTCGTTCAGGACTACTCACGTATTTAGATAAAAAATTTAATGAATATGTCAGTACAGTTTTTTTGGTTTTGCTCTGAATGGATCTGCTTCAATGCACGCTCCAGAGTGCACTGCCTTATGTAACCGGGAGCGCGATGCATCTCCCCTACTAAACAGGAGGAATACCAGAAACCCCCCCCCCCCCCCCCCCCCCCCCCCCCCCCCCCCCAGTACCTAGAAGCAGATCCAAACAACAGGTGGTGCTGGGGTTGTGGAGGGTGAGCGCAGTTCTGTGCAGTAGCTGTGGAGGGTGAGCGCAGTTCTGTGCAGTAGCTGTGGAGGGTGAGCGCAGTTCTGTGCAGTAGCTGTGGAGGGTGAGCGCAGCTCTGTGCAGTAGCTGTGCAGGGTGAGCGCAGTTCTGTACAGTAGCAAGTGAAGCAGCGCAGGCAATAAGCAGCACTGCAGAGATCTGACTGTTGGTTTAAAAAGGCGCTCGCTCCACTGGTTGTGTGCGCATGTGATTGGTTGTTTACGGAAAAATAGTAGGCAAGTAAGCTGATTCAGACGTGGCCCAGAACTTTAATAACATGCCACCTTTATGTCTCTGTGTATGTAGTGCCTCCTGCTAACTAACGTACTGCACTTCAACACTCTTTAATGGTAATTTAATGACCAGTTCCCATCATTTGAGGTATAAAAATGTTAATTACTTAACATGCGGCTTCATAAAGTTTCAGTGGGGTGCTGGTAAAAAGAACTGCATGCTAAAAAGTAAGTACGAACTCATAGCCCAACTTATAACAAGTGTAGTATGCACTAAGTACAATGCAATTGAGGTATTACTATATTGTGTTATTTATCTTCCTTCAGTGTAACCCCCTACTTGTTCTGGTTATTTTTTTATTGCAAATAATTTGTTAATAATACCATTGAAAGATTGCACATGAGTAACATTCTCTGCACCAGCAAACCTTTTACTGTGCTGTGTATTCCTTTCATTTGCCATGTCATTATAATAATGCAATATATGTAATATCAATTACTATCACACTAATATTGTACATTGATGTTTTGTTTAAACAAATACTGTTTTCTTTCTGCTGTATAATTGTATGTTCAGTATGTTTCTACAAATGCAAATACAAATTCAATGTTTTGTAACTTCTTCAAAGAAATGGTGATTTATTTCTGCATCTGGATGTAATTAATAAGCCTCAGCAATTCAAATGTACTTGTATTGTATCTTGACAATGCCATTCACTTTTCAGGCTTCAACGATCCTTCAAGTTTTAAGATTATATGCAATCGTGAAACTATACTGACAGATACCAGCATTGACTTCCCTGTGAAAAGGGAGAAAGAAAACACGGATGACACCATTGCTGGATATATTCACAGAGTGTCGCGAATCATGACCTCTGCAAAATGCCATAGATACTTCACTGCAACTTTTCAAAGTAGAGAGGGCTTCCACCGCACTGTCATTTTTGATGTAGATAGATATGCCCTCTTCCAGCACGCGTCTACAAACCAAACACCTGTGGAACTTGAGTGCATCACCAAAGAACACAGTAAGTTTATTTTACATAATATCCTAGGACCGATATGACCATTTGCCTACTTTTTGTGCTCTGCAGAATTCTACTTTTTTTTTTTGCAGCATGATTTAAATGCCACCTACAAGATACTGAAGTTCGTTCAGGACTACTCACGTATTTAGATAAAAAATTAAATGAATGTCAGTACAGTTTTTTTGGTTTTGGTCTAAATGGATCTGCTTCAATGCACGCACCCCCCCCCCCCAGTACCTGGAAGCAGGTCCAAACAACAGGTGGTGCTGGGGTTGTGGAGGGTGAGCGCAGCTCTGTGCAGTAGCTGTGGAGGGTGAGCACAGTTCTGTGCAGTAGCTGTGGAGGGTGAGCGCAGCTCTGTGCAGTAGCTGTGGAGGGTGAGCGCAGTTCTGTGCAGTAGCTGTGGAGGGTGAGCGCAGTTCTGTGCAGTAGCTGTGGAGGGTGAGCGCAGCTCTGTGCAGTAGCTGTGGAGGGTGAGCGCAGTTCTGTGCAGTAGCTGTGGAGGGTGAGCGCAGTTCTGTGCAGTAGCTGTGGAGGGTGAGCGCAGCTCTGTGCAGTAGCTGTGGAGGGTGAGTGCAGTTCTGTGCAGTAGCTGTGGAGGGTGAGCGCAGTTCTGTGCAGTAGCTGTGGAGGGTGAGCGCAGTTCTGTGCAGTAGCTGTGGAGGGTGAGCGCAGTTCTGTGCAGTAGCTGTGGAGGGTGAGCGCAGTTCTGTGCAGTAGCTGTGGAGGGTGAGCGCAGTTCTGTGCAGTAGCTGTGGAGGGTGAGCGCAGCTCTGCAGTAGCAAGTGAAGCAGTGCAGGCAATAAGCAGCACTGCAGAGATCCAACTGTTGGTTTAAAAAGGTGCTCGCTCCACTGGTTGTGTGCGCATGTGATTGGTTGATTACGGAAACAATAGTAGGCAAGTAAGCTGATTCAGATGTGGCCCAGAACTTTAATAACATGCCACCTTTATGTCTCTGTGTATGTAGCGCCTCCTGCTAACTAACGTACTGCACTTCAACACTCTTTAATGGTAATTTAATGACTAGTTCCAATCATTTAAGGTATAAAAATGTTAATTACTTAACATGCGGCTTCAGAAAGTTTCAGTGGGGTGCTGGTAAAAAGAACTGCATGCTAAAAAGTAAGTACGAACTCATAGCCCAACTTATAACAAGTGTAGTATGCACTAAGTACAATGCAATTGAGATATTACTATATTGTGTTATTCATCTTCCTTCAGTGTAACCCCCTACTTGTTCTGGTTATTTTTTTATTGCAAATAATTTGTTAATAATACCATTGACCATTAAAAGATTGCACATGAGTAACATTCTCTGCACCAGCAAACCTTTTATATGCTATGTATTCCTTTCATTTGCCATGTCATTATGATGATGCAATATATGTAATATCAATTACTCTCACACTAATATTGTACATTGATGTTTTGTTTAAACAAATACTGTTTTTTTTTCTGCTATATAATTGTATGTTCAATATGTTTCTGTACAAATGCAAATACAAATTCAATGTTTTGTAACTTCTTCAAATAAATGGTGATTTATTTCTGCATCTGGATGTAATTAATAAGCCTCAGCAATTCAGATGTACTTGTATTGTATCTTGACAATGCCATTCACTTTTCAGGCTTCAACGATCCTTCAAGTTTTAAGATTATATGCAATCGTGAAACTATACTGACAAATACCAGCGTTGACTTCCCTGTGAAAACTGTTGATGACTTCTCCAAATTCACTATTGACAAAATCAAGACCATGCCTTCAAAACAGCCAGTAAGTACATAGCTCATTTGAAAACGAACTGGAAAATACTATATAACAGATCGGACAGTCACCACAATGCACAGTCCTGTATTGTTAAAACTTCAACACTTTAAATTACCATCTGTATACTCATACACATATCTACACCCATTGACTTGACAGTTCATACCAAAACACTTAATGTGTTTACTAAATCACCTTGTACTTCCATATTTCAAAATTACTGACATGTAATCCAACACATTGCTACAAAACAATCACAGCACGTTTGCCTCTTAAACTTCATATTTAAATATCAGACTACATCTGCTGAGTACTGTAACAACTTGACATACAGCTGCTGTAATTTTCTCCAGTTTCCAAAATCCAAAAAGAAGGATATAAAAATGTAATGTGGCAAGTTTCACTTAGTCTTAAAGAGTGCACTTATTTTCCCTCCAGATTCCCTCAATTGATGCCCATGTTTCTGCTCTCCAACCAGCAACATCTCAGGTGACCAAGTGGGGAGGAGACCATGAAGCAAAAGAGTGCTGGATCTCAGACAGCACAAGCAGCATACAACTGACCTTATGGAACAAAGCCATCACCGCTGTAGAGCTACAGAAATCCTACAGATTTTCTAATTTAACAACAAGACAGTTCTTGGGAGAAACATTTTTAACAATAACACCTAGCACTAAGATCACCCCCATCGATACCTTAAAAAACATCCATCCCATGCCCACTGAAGGAATCTGCAATGAAAATGTCTTGGCTATTGAAGCAGAAGTTACTGCTGTCTCTATCACTCAAAGGCACATATGTGATCTGTGCCACAAAAACCAGGCCACATTTGACACCAAATCTCTGAAAAACAAGTGCACAGAATGTAAAATGCATCAGTATACCTGCAATTTCAATACCTCTACGACTGGAGTAATCAATTGCAAAGCGGCCACAGGCACTCACAAGCTCAGTTTGTACACGACTGCAATGAATACCTACCTCCAAAACAACAACCTACAACACCTTGTAAATGATACAGGCGAGTTAGAAAACCATTTCTTGGATCGGCGCAACTTCACCTTCACAGTTGCACAGAACGTCATCACACACATGCAAGCTGCATCACTTAGTGAAACTCCAAAACCATACACACACACACCACCACTTCATATGTAGATGATTCTTCACAAAATAATCATGTCCAGTGACATGGAACAAGACAAAACAGAACAGGCTCTCACTGCCATTTTTTTTGTCCCATTAAGTTTCTTAAACATTTTGATATTTGCATTTTTAACCCCATGCTGGGGTGTTTGTTCCCTGCTGAGGGCAGTGTTTTCTGGGGTGGCTGTGGTGTACTAAGTAGTGCCGAGTTGCACTGGGGCAATTCTGGCCGCACGTGGTTGTCCTGTGCCTTGTTGGGTGGTTTTTGGTATCTACTTTTTTTCCCCTCCAATGCTGTGTACTCACAAGCCATGTGTGTAAACTGCAGGATTTTTGTAGCTCAACGGCAGTGATGGTGTCTTGCCACTGAAGGAGAAATTGCCGTCCTCCTTGAGGGAAACATTACAATGGAATGTGACTGTAAAGAGGTTTAAACTATATGACAGAATATTGAGGTCATTGGTAAACTGTGATTCTGTAGCAAAAGATTATATTATCAATCAACTACTTCTCTTAAAAACTCACCTTGAGTCGTAAGATTTACAACGTACTGTTTGCTGTAAGGGTAGGCGATTTGGATTAATATTCATATCACAATATGAATTAATAAAAATATCACTATATAATTTAATTTTTTCAGTAATAACTATATATATTTTTTCAATTATTCAGTAATACCTATAAAACCAGAAAGGTTAAGACATGACGCAACTAAACTCAGCATGTTTATTGTGCAGTTTTTTTGCACCAAAGCTAACAAGGATTCTTTCTTTTAAAAAAAGAATTTTCTTTGGGGTTTTTTCCCCCTTCTCTTTAGGTTCCTTTAGCCCAGTTTTACATTTTTTTTTTTAATTTCTTTTTTTTTTACTTGCCAGGAAAGACCTTTAAATGGCTTTTGGAGTGTCCGTTACTTTTGTTAACGGTCAATACTGGTACAATGCTGATGATACTGTAAAACTGAATATACATAATTATGTTCATTTTAATGCATTCTAATTTAGTTTATTTTTCTATACTTAATATTCCCCCTTTTTAAACTTCCCTTATTCTTAAGCTTTTTGGTGTGGTTGTTGTGTATTCTTTAATTGGATCTATATAAGCCAACCCAAGACATATCTGCAAGCTTACTTGGCCAATGAATAACATTCTTAATTATTCAGAGTATCAAAATCGTCTGATTCTGATTCTATGAAACCTTTCTGATGTTTAAAGTGATTGGGCATTAAATACATTTTGATGTAAATAAATATTTTTACTACAGAGCCTGGGTTCTGTCTAAATTTCTTATGTCTAAGGGCTATATGCTACACTCTAATGCTAAAGATGTTCTTTGGGGATCTTGTGTTAAAAGTTGAAAACTATTTTTCCCTGAAAATAGCTCTGCAGTTCTAGAGAAATTTGTTGGAAGTTAAACGGCTTCTTTACAATCTCTCAATAGGCGATATGCACAGAAGTAAAGGTATTTATGCAGGAAAAGGTGCAAATAGTACTCAGTGGAGCACATGTAATGGAAAAGGTGCACACCTTCACTGCACATTACGCATTACAGCTGCATGAGGTTCTTTGCACTTTACACACAAATGTAGGATGCCTAATGATTACAATTTTCCCCAAAAGTTATTAGGTCTGAACTAATGTGCTGACTGAGCAGTTCACCTGACACATGAAGGTGTTTTTGAAGCTTGTAAATCTGCAGTACGGGACTATTGCTGGCCATGTACTAGCTAAGGCCAACCCTACTTGGTTAAAAAGAGCTGACAAGAGTCCTTAAACACACCACTACCATGACACAACCCTTATGTTTAAAACAAATGTGAATGCAAATCTACACCGTGGCCTTTTAAAAAAAAATAGTAAATAAAATAAAGGAAAGAAAGCTTGAACTGGGAATCAAATTATATATTCTTTTAAAATAAATGTGGCACCCGGCATGAGCTGACACGTATCCAGTTCCCGCCCTTTTTTGGAATGTTCCATCTGCAATCGCGTTCTTGTGTGAACCTTACTGCCAATACACTTCTGAAACACGTATTGTCACCAGCTACTTTTCACACCGCAGAATGCAATCAGGCTCTCGCAGAGTACAGCCGGAGGAAGACCTTTAATATACGGGAAGGAATGTTGCCTCAACAATCCTACTGAAGGAATGTTGCCTCAACAATCCTACCGCAAAATGAGAAACAAGATTTATTCCTGTAAAGGAAACCAAGTCTCATTCGTAGTTTTTGAATTTATTTATCAATATGGGTCTTAAAAGTCAGGTTTCCATCAGATATTTATAGTGTGAGACTCTCAATATGGGCACCATTGAGTGTGCATATCTGTAGCTCAGTAAAATCTTTCTTTTTAGAGCTGGTAAATAATATGTATTTAGTTTTGTCTGAATTTAATACTAGTTTGAGATCTGAGAGGGCCTTCTGCAAGGCATTGAAGCCGAGCTGCAGATTTTCAACAGCTTGGGATACAGTAGAAGCACAGTAAAGTGATGTGTCATCATGCATAAAGATGTAGATTGCAACTCTTTACATGAGAAACAACATTATTTATAAAAATTGTAAATAATACAGGACCTAAAATGTAACCTTGAGAGACACCATTAATTATATTGAGAAACTTGGAACAAGTTATACATTAGCAGCTATACATTGAGACCTGTCAGATAGTAGTTTTCAAACCATTTACAGGCAGTTAGATCCAATCCAATAGAGGATAGCCTATGCAACAATGTGGATTGATCGAGGGTATCAATGCTTCAGACAGGTCCACAAAAAGAAGAGCACAATGTGGTCTATTATCTAGAAAGGTCACAATGTCACTTATCACAAGAGTTGTAGAAGAAATAGTACTACGATCAGCTCTGGTGATTGCTCAGAATGGAGTACATAGTGAGAAAGGCTTTAAGCTGCTTGTTGATGAGAGATTCTAGAACCATAGCCAAGCAGGACAGTTTAGAAATAGGGCACTGATTATTAAGGTCTCTAGGATCACCACCCTTATGGAGTGGTAGCACATGCGCAGCTTTCCATACTTTAGGGATAACACCTGAGAGAATAGTGAGATTAAAAATATGAGCCAGGGGCACTGCAATCAGAGGAGCAGCAAACCTAATAAAATATAGTTGATCTTCTCCAGTGGACTTATTCGTATCAATAGCCAGGAGAGCACTAAGCACCTCACACAAAATGGAGAAAAAGAAAAATGGGCAACTCTGTTCCTGGTAACTCCAAAATTAGGAGCAGTATTTGGAGAATCATGGGTTCCTTCGGATGTAGGCTCAGATAAATCTGAAATGTCAACATTAATTCTGGATTCTCTCTCAAAAATATGGCTCACTGCAACAAAATGCTGGCATCAGCTATTTCACTCTGATCCATAACTGAACTAGAGTGTAGCCTGATTTGATTAGGCAGTGAGTTATGACCTTTGCACTTAGTTGAGTTAACTTTTTTAACTTTTCTGGATGAGCATGAGAGCCAACAAGAAAATAATATTTTAATTTTGCATTCCTTACAGAGGTAGCGTGCTTATTTCTTAACTGTCTGAAGGCCAGCCAGTCTGACGAGCTACTGGTGCATCTGGCTTGAGCCCAAGCTTCATTTCTCAACTGAATCAAGTCAATGAGCTCAGATGTAAACCAGGGAGGTTTTGAACTCTAAATCCTCTCATGGGTGCATGCTTGTTTGTCAGGGAGATAAACACAGATGAGAAATGGTCAAGTGTAATCTCAGGATCAGATCAGGGATACTAGAGATACATGACAAATTGGCATGGTACAGATCATACAAGAACCCTTGTTTCTCAAAGTTTCAGAAGTTCCTCTTTTCGATAAAATGGGGTTTTGATTTAGGCAGTCTAGTGTCTCTGATGCACACTATTGGACAATGATCACTCAAATCCAGTGGAAAACCTCAACTGGACAAATATTTATGTGGTCTCTGTTCTTTGTTGACAGGGTTGTGTTTGTTGTGTGTATTATTGTTTTTTTTTAATGGTTGCAGTCATGTTTCATTAGTTTGTCATGCCCACCTGTGTTTTGGTTTACTTCATTTCCTAGTTCACAGTTTACTGCTGCTTGGTCTCGTGTGATGTTAATGCCCTGCAAATTGCCAGTTACTTGTGTGTTGGGTTTCTGAGTTTGGTTACTCTAAGTGATTCCCCTGTTTGCTGTTTTTTTTTTTTGGTTTTTTTTTTTGTTCCTGTGCTCAGTCTCTAACATCTCCACCTCCTTGTGGATCTTTTCCCCTGAGACTGTCACAACTGCGAGGATGATTTTGCTGCCTGTACAGATTCTGATCATAAAAATTGCAGTCCTTGTTATTCAAATTTATGTGGCCATTCGGAGTGACAGTGATGAAATTCTAGAGCCAAATATTTGACCGGCCATACTGGCCGATGCCCACGCCTTCCTGTTGTGCATTACAGCACAATTGCAAGCTGCAAACAAGAAGCAGATGACAACCAACATTATTTTATGATGAGCAAAATATTTTTACTCACTAGCTTGATTAAGCAGAGAGAAACCATAAGTCTAGAGTGCTACTGAATCTTTATAGCTTTGCTTTTGAGTTTGGATTGACACTATGAAAATAAAAAATACAAGGGTGCTGATAACTGAGTAAGCTATTTTATGCATGACATTTACACTTAATTTATCATGAAGCTGATACTGGGTAAGTTAGTTTTAAAATATTATTGGGTGATACCAACATGACAGTGATATGACAGTATTTTAACACATTCTTATAGGTCATAATGGCCATATCACTAGGGTTGCCACATCTTCTCCAGACAAAAACCAGACGCATTTTTGAAACGGGTACAATTTTATTTTATTTGACAGTTTTTTGTCATTTTGCAGCAAATCTACAAACTCACCAGAGAGAGAAGGCTGAATATGATTGGCTCTGATTACAGACAGCCAATAGAATTGTATAAATTGGCAATTTTTTATGTGAAGAGCCATTTGGAAGCAACAAGGAATGACAGAGATTAAGTCAAAATGTATGGTTAAGCAGGGGGTGTAGGTTCTTTAGAGATTTCGTTATCGTTTCCAGTAAATAACTGAACTTTTCTGAAAGTATAAAATGTATATTCAAAGGAGTCACCATGGGTGTGTGTGGCCGCAAAGGTGAATTTTGGACCGCAATACCTATCAAAGTTACAATGCCAAATAAATCAAGAAGTAAGTCGATCTAGCAACATAAACAAAGTTTGGAATTCCCACCCCATCACCAGGAAGCACACAATGTCCTATTTCGAAACCAGATCCACATCCTTCATAAATAAATGTAAACTGAATATTTGGAATTTACTTTTTTTTTTTTAAATTCATGCAGCCTTCTTTGCTAATCCTCATGTCTTCAAGGCTGTGAATACTTTTTGTACTGCACACAACTGGAACCATCGTATGGTTGTTCTTACTGCATATTACTGTAAATGAAATATTTTCTAATCCAAGGTAAAAAAAAATAAATAAAAAAAATTGGTTGAATTCTGACAGCCATCTAGTTGTCACATGTATTTCTTACCTCATGACCAAGAAGCAAACGCCTAGTAAAACTGTTGTGTGAATGTGCTACTTGGAAACCGGTTCCACTACCTTCATAAATGATTCATAAACTGAATATTTTGAAATGTTGCATGATAGCACAGCATTTCCAAGAAGAGGCTGAGTTTACTTCTATTATTAGAATATATTGATGCTGTTCCTCCAACTCCAACTGATATAAACCACTGTGACCAGAAAAGACTGACACAACACCTTTGAGATTGCTTGCTAAGTGCATTATAGTTATTATTCATTTCTTTAGTGTAAATAATTGCAAAAACACAAATTAAGTCAAACAAAAATTATTTTAAAACCATAAAATTATATAATTATTAACAAGCTTTGTCGTTGATGCCTTTGATTAGGTTTTGCATGGTCACTGGAGACTCAAGAAGTCGGAAGAATGACGATCTCAGGAGCAGCACTGTTACTCCTATGGATATCGGCCTTCTCAATTGGTGATGCAGGTAAAGCATGGAGTTTCTCTGCTTTCATTCGTGCTTCACTGCCCTGTATTACTGTACAACATGGTGTCTTACAGATGTGTATGTGTACTACAGTGTAAAACTCTGTAACTGTTAAAGGAATCTTCCTACAATCTCATTTCATTTTCTCAGAGTTTTATAACTGGGAATGAAAGGAATAGTTTTATAGCCTGCTCTAAAACAATGTTAATATACATTTATTTACAGAATAAATTATTTTTTCCAAGAGTCATAACTGTAAATGTTTCTGAAAGAAAATAACAGAAGCTCAAACACAGTGGTTTTTTCACAGTGGAAGTTTTTTCTCACCAAAAAGATTATTCTTTTTTGAAAGGATACCAGATGCCTGTGGCCACAGCCACAATGCTGGACAAATAAAGGTTCAAATTTGATGACAATATCACCAGAAATTCAGCATTATTTTTTAAGGCTATTTGGAGACTTGAAAAGGACACTTGGTGTAAAATGTTAGTGGTGTAAAATGTTATATATTGTATACCATATGCTAGTGGAAGAAGTGTTGCTGAAATTAGCTTGCTTTCACCTGCCTGTCACCCTCACCCTCCGTCCTCTCATTCCCTCTACCCCCTCCCTCTCCACTTCCCTCTCCTTGCTCTCCCCTTGTCATCTCTGGCAGCAGCAGGTCTAGAAAACTGTAGAAAATAACTACATAAGCTGTCTAGCTTACCAATCCATTGATTGAGGTCCACTGAAATTTTCGTCAAAATTACCCCATGCCCATCAACATGTCAAACACGTCCTGCAATATCACGTCATTTCACATACCAAATTTATTGCTTAAAATCCGGCCTTCTTCTTAATTATAAGCATACTGAATAACAATAAATGTATTTTGAGAATGTGTTTAGGTGCTCACCATTATAAAACAGGATCAAGTCTTTCATTGAACATGCATCCTCTGCTGTGAAGTCAAAGCTCAGACGATTTCTTCCAAGGCTTCCGAATTTAAAGCTTTCTGTTTAGACTTAGACATTGCAAAATAAATGTCAATACATTTTTGTAAATAACAATCTTTTTATGCAAAAAACCCTCAAGAACCTTTCTTGCCAGGGCATAATGTTTTCAGCATTCGTACTGAAAAAGTTATGGTTTGTTTACGCAGGAGAAACAATATGTCTCCTTTCGTGCAAGCCTAACAAACCATATACTGTTATACACTTATAGAATCTCACTGGTTAAAATGCTTCTCAGTCGTGATTATAATAGCTCACCACTGGCTGGCTGTATAGTTGGCAGAACTTATACTGTCCAGGTCGAGTCATTGCTGGCACACTGTGGGTCCCATTGGCTATACTGAGGGACTGTTTAGCCAGTACTTGTCAGAAAAGCTTGTAGGTGGGCTCATCTTGTTTAAGAGAATCTATACAAACCAGAAATATTAACATTCTAATGTACACAATACTTTTGGTGTGTATGTCATGACGAAACGGATGACAATGACATTTCCTCAGGAGAATTGCAAACAGTGTGAACAATGGACAGTCTTTCGATGTTTCTCTAAGTTTGCACGTTTTAGGACAAAAAATGACAGTGGATTTTGTTCACTGGATCCTTTCTGTGATAAAGACACCGACTTAACCGAAATTAATGTTGTCATTTCAAAAATACATAGAAGCTGCACCCCCCCAAGCTTGTTTTGCCAATCCACATTACAAAATAAGGAACCATGAAAGTGAATGTTTGCCGTGCAAACCTGCACCTCAATGGCACGTTCAGTGAATTCAATGAATTGTGTGACATTCGTAGGAAAGAAAACACAAAACTCATTGGTCTGTTCATATGATTGTTGTAGCCAGTGACCAGATCAGACTGGTGAATGGAGATGACCCATGCTCTGGCAGAGTGGAGATCTACCATGATGGTCAGTGGGGAACGGTGTGTGATGACATCTGGGACCTAGACAACGCTGAGGTGGTGTGTAGACAGGTGGGCTGTGGCAGAGCTGTGGCTGCTCAAAGCTCTGCCCACTTTGGAGAGGGCAGCGGGCCCATCTGGTTGGATGATGTGAGGTGTTCAGGAAGTGAATCTGCCCTGACACAGTGCCAGCACCTTGGGTTTGGGTCACACAACTGTGGTCACAATGAAGATGCTGGCGTGGTTTGCTCAGGTAGGAAATCTTCAGTTTGTTTTTTAATTGCCTCAAATGGACTGTTACAAAGATGAACATGAGAACATATGCAATGTTCAGTTTAAGTGCAATTCACATGTCTGTGTTAATGTTCGTAATCATTAATAACTGTGAGCCAGTTTTATAATCAATGTTGAGTGATATCTTTGGCGGGAGGCAGTATTTATAATCCACTTTTGATTTTAGTGCTGGGTAATGTTTGTGACATGCTCTAGAAGTCCACTGAATGTGGGTGGGTATGTGTTACTGTCATTGTGAACAAAATGCAAACAGTGTGAACAATGGACAGTCTTTCGATGTTTCTCTAAGTTTGCACGTTTTAGGACAAAAAATGACAGTGGATTTTGTTCACTGGATCCTTTCTGTCATGAAGACACCGACTTAACCGAAATTCATGTTGTCATTTCAAAAATGCATAGAAGATGCACCCCCCCAAGCTTGTTTTGCCAACCCACATTACAAAATAAGGAACCATTGTTGTTAAAACATTGGCATCATAAAATAGCATATACAGATATAATTGTGAGTTTTAGCACTTTCAAGTGGTATAATGTGTGACCAGATTGATTAATAATTTCACTGTAAAAAAAAAAAAATACTGAATGGGCAGGTAAGCATTAAGAAAAAAGAACTAAGGTTCTAAAATAACTATAACCGATAATGAAAAAGTAGATCTCTCGATTGTGACAGCAAGCATCTCAGGGTTGTGTGGTCTTGCTATTGATGAGTGAAAAGATAGCTATTTCATAAAAACAAGCAATGTTATAGACCAAAAAACTAAAGAAATAGTGGGAAGAGAATGCAAGCTAGCTGGCAAGCTATATCTAAGCAAAAGATGTTAAAAAATTTTTTACGATGTTGCTACGAACTTCAAGACGTCGAGGCCTTGACACTGATTTTTAACTACCACATTATTGCTTTGTGTTCTGTTGTAGGGAGTAGTTCCATAAATGCAAGTTTGGTGAATACAACACCAGCCCTAATACCTGGTATCAACGTCAGTTCAGAAGCATCAAGCTCAACAAGTTCCAGCGGCAGTATCACAACATCATTTCCCGGATCCAACCTTACCAGTGCTGCCAACAATGTCACATTTCCAGTGACCTCTTTGACCAGTAAGTCTGTATTATGTCTTTAGTAAATTGAATCCCAAGCTGGCCTCTCTGTTCCACCAAAAAAGAAAGAAATAAAGATGTCCAAATTGGAAATATGTTTGTAAAATTGTTTAAAGCTGCGTGAAACAATATTGGAAACATTGGGTAGCATTGCTTTGGTATACAGCTTGTTTAATGTGCGCGAGCTAAAATAGCCAGTATTGTTTCTTGTAACTGGGTATAATTTGGACATCAATACTTTTAAAGGTAGGCCTAGATTTTGCCAGTTTGAATGAATGACTTATAAACAGTGCTTTGTATGTGTGAGTAACTTGTAATTTTTGTATGTTGAAAACTTGTTTTTCATCAGATACACATATATAGCCACAAACACTACATTTTCTGTATTTGAGTAGTTCCGAAAAAGTGGTAGCATGAAGCAATTCCCCCTCTATCACACCAGTTCCATAATAAGAGAATTTCCGTACTTCCGATGCTAAAATGTGCATGTACATTTTTGATGACTTAGGCCATGAAGGGGTCTATATTGTGTATTATAGCATGGCTGGCATGCAGTTTATAATATCAGTGGGCACCTTTAACAAGAAATTGTACCATTGGCAATACGTACGTTATTAAGAAAACACAGGTGATATAGTTGTCTATGGATGATTTCAAAACACACTAACAAAATTTACGGTGTGTCTTTTGAGCCAAAAACTGCACCGTTTCACCCATTTATCACTTATGTAAATGACAACATACAGATGAATATACCCTATGCAAAAGTGATGATACTTAACTAGACTCTTTCTAGGATTTTGTCATCTTATAGAAGTGGAGTGACTGAGAAGTTAGCAAGGTGTAGGCTAACATTAATATTACTAGTTTAGTTTGCGTAACTTGGTAGTCTATGTGAGCGTGTACCATAATGTTGCTATTGTAAAATTCAAGAGAAGTTACGTTAGTATGCTTAAATGAGTAACCAAGCATATAGCTAGCTAATGTTAATTAATAGTTAATATTATAGCTTATCTCCTAACTTTATGTTCTGTATGTCTTATTGCTTAATTATAAAACAGATAGTTCTGGTCCTAGATGCTGATTGGTCAATACAGTGTTCCAGCCATGCTATAATACATAATACAGTAACAGCTATGAGGTGACACAATAATAAGACTATTTTGGTTACACTGACCTATAAAATGCTATTCCAAAAGCAAAATTAGACATGTTATACATTGTTAGAAAGCTTATACTTTCACCTACTGAATAAATGAATTGTTAATCAAGCCAGACTGTACTGAAGATGGTGACACCACCGTAAACAACACGTGTGGTATTACGCACAGCTATTTTTGGAACCTCTGAACCTCTTTAGCAACCGAGTCGGACTCTGCTGCTGCCGCCATAAAAACTGTAAAACTGTAGCGTTGACTGGAGCCGACCAATGACTGGAGCCGAAAACGACTAATGTTATGTAGCAATTACGTAGTGATATTGAAGAAAAACCTTTGTTACAATGAATTGAAGCGTTTTAGAAATCAAAAAGGTAAATTTATGAAAATTAAAAAAAGAAGTGTCGCTTTAAAATATTTAAGTCGATGCATTTTCAGCATCGACGTCATCGATTATGTCGACTAATTGCGGCAGCCCTACAATACAGTAACGGCTATGAAGCGACACACCCGTTCGCGTTATCACAGTGCACCTTTAGGAAGAGACTGGCCAGTGGCATAATGTTATTAGACCAACAACTTTGGATAAGCTACATTTAAGAGAACCCACAATAGAAAAATACGGTGCAAAAAAGCAGGCCAATAATATGAACAGTTTTAACATTGCTTTTAATAAGAAACAAGAAACAGAGTGCTGTACGCCACATTGTGGGATGGCAGGTGTGCTGTCCGGCAAGTTACAGCTTGGCGGGGCATGCCCCATACCTATACAGCACTGCGGCAGTTTTCAGGGTTACCTACAGAAATAACCCCAATGACCACAAACTCGCAACCCTTAAGAAATAGCCAATATTATTTATTCTACCTTGGCCTCATTTTCTACTGATTACCATCAGAAAGTGAATGTTTGCCGTGCAAACCTGCACCTCAATGGCACGTTCAGTGAATTCAATGAATTGTGTGACATTCGTAGGAAAGAAAACACAAAACTCATTGGTCTGTTCATATGATTGTTGTAGCCAGTGACCAGATCAGACTGGTGAATGGAGATGACCCATGCTCTGGCAGAGTGGAGATCTACCATGATGGTCAGTGGGGAACGGTGTGTGATGACATCTGGGACCTAGACAACGCTGAGGTGGTGTGTAGACAGGTGGGCTGTGGCAGAGCTGTGGCTGCTCAAAGCTCTGCCCACTTTGGAGAGGGCAGCGGGCCCATCTGGTTGGATGATGTGAGGTGTTCAGGAAGTGAATCTGCCCTGACACAGTGCCAGCACCCTGGGTTTGGGTCACACAACTGTGGTCACAATGAAGATGCTGGCGTGGTTTGCTCAGGTAGGAAATCTTCAGTTTGTTTTTTAATTGCCTCAAATGGACTGTTACAAAGATGAACATGAGAACATATGCAGTGTTCAGTTTAAGTGCAATTCACATGTCTGTGTTAATGTTCGTAATCATTAATAACTGTGAGCCAGTTTTATAATCAATGTTGAGTGATATCTTTGGCGGGAGGCAGTATTTATAATCCACTTTTGATTTTAGTGCTGGGTAATGTTTGTGACATGCTCTAGAAGTCCACTGAATGTGGGTGGGTATGTGTTACTGTCATTGTGAACAAAATGCAAACAGTGTGAACAATGGACAGTCTTTCGATGTTTCTCTAAGTTTGCACGTTTTAGGACAAAAAATGACAGTGGATTTTGTTCACTGGATCCTTTCTGTCATGAAGACACCGACTTAACCGAAATTCATGTTGTCATTTCAAAAATGCATAGAAGATGCACCCCCCCAAGCTTGTTTTGCCAACCCACATTACAAAATAAGGAACCATTGTTGTTAAAACATTGGAATCATAAAATAGCATATACAGATATAATTGTGAGTTTTAGCACTTTCAAGTGGTATAATGTGTGACCAGATTGATTAATAATTTCACTGTAAAAAAAAAAAAATACTGAATGGGCAGGTAAGCATTAAGAAAAAAGAACTAAGGTTCTAAAATAACTATAACCGATAATGAAAAAGTAGATCTCTCGATTGTGACAGCAAGCATCTCAGGGTTGTGTGGTCTTGCTATTGATGAGTGAAAAGATAGCTATTTCATAAAAACAAGCAATGTTATAGACCAAAAAACTAAAGAAATAGTGGGAAGAGAATGCAAGCTAGCTGGCAAGCTATATCTAAGCAAAAGATGTTAAAAAATTTTTTACGATGTTGCTACGAACTTCAAGACGTCGAGGCCTTGACACTGATTTTTAACTACCACATTATTGCTTTGTGTTCTGTTGTAGGGAGTAGTTCCATAAATGCAAGTTTGGTGAATACAACACCAGCCCTAATACCTGGTATCAACGTCAGTTCAGAAGCATCAAGCTCAACAAGTTCCAGCGGCAGTATCACAACATCATTTCCCGGATCCAACCTTACCAGTGCTGCCAACAATGTCACATTTCCAGTGACCTCTTTGACCAGTAAGTCTGTATTATGTCTTTAGTAAATTGAATCCCAAGCTGGCCTCTCTGTTCCACCAAAAAAGAAAGAAATAAAGATGTCCAAATTGGAAATATGTTTGTAAAATTGTTTAAAGCTGCGTGAAACAATATTGGAAACATTGGGTAGCATTGCTTTGGTATACAGCTTGTTTAATGTGCGCGAGCTAAAATAGCCAGTATTGTTTCTTGTAACTGGGTATAATTTGGACATCAATACTTTTAAAGGTAGGCCTAGATTTTGCCAGTTTGAATGAATGACTTATAAACAGTGCTTTGTATGTGTGAGTAACTTGTAATTTTTGTATGTTGAAAACTTGTTTTTCATCAGATACACATATATAGCCACAAACACTACATTTTCTGTATTTGAGTAGTTCCGAAAAAGTGGTAGCATGAAGCAATTCCCCCTCTATCACACCAGTTCCATAATAAGAGAATTTCCGTACTTCCGATGCTAAAATGTGCATGTACATTTTTGATGACTTAGGCCATGAAGGGGTCTATATTGTGTATTATAGCATGGCTGGCATGCAGTTTATAATATCAGTGGGCACCTTTAACAAGAAATTGTACCATTGGCAATACGTACGTTATTAAGAAAACACAGGTGATATAGTTGTCTATGGATGATTTCAAAACACACTAACAAAATTTACGGTGTGTCTTTTGAGCCAAAAACTGCACCGTTTCACCCATTTATCACTTATGTAAATGACAACATACAGATGAATATACCCTATGCAAAAGTGATGATACTTAACTAGACTCTTTCTAGGATTTTGTCATCTTATAGAAGTGGAGTGACTGAGAAGTTAGCAAGGTGTAGGCTAACATTAATATTACTAGTTTAGTTTGCGTAACTTGGTAGTCTATGTGAGCGTGTACCATAATGTTGCTATTGTAAAATTCAAGAGAAGTTACGTTAGTATGCTTAAATGAGTAACCAAGCATATAGCTAGCTAATGTTAATTAATAGTTAATATTATAGCTTATCTCCTAACTTTATGTTCTGTATGTCTTATTGCTTAATTATAAAACAGATAGTTCTGGTCCTAGATGCTGATTGGTCAATACAGTGTTCCAGCCATGCTATAATACATAATACAGTAACAGCTATGAGGTGACACAATAATAAGACTATTTTGGTTACACTGACCTATAAAATGCTATTCCAAAAGCAAAATTAGACATGTTATACATTGTTAGAAAGCTTATACTTTCACCTACTGAATAAATGAATTGTTAATCAAGCCAGACTGTACTGAAGATGGTGACACCACCGTAAACAACACGTGTGGTATTACGCACAGCTATTTTTGGAACCTCTGAACCTCTTTAGCAACCGAGTCGGACTCTGCTGCTGCCGCCATAAAAACTGTAAAACTGTAGCGTTGACTGGAGCCGACCAATGACTGGAGCCGAAAACGACTAATGTTATGTAGCAATTACGTAGTGATATTGAAGAAAAACCTTTGTTACAATGAATTGAAGCGTTTTAGAAATCAAAAAGGTAAATTTATGAAAATAAAAAAAAGAAGTGTCGCTTTAAAATATTTAAGTCGATGCATTTTCAGCATCGACGTCATCGATTATGTCGACTAATTGCGGCAGCCCTACAATACAGTAACGGCTATGAAGCGACACACCCGTTCGCGTTATCACAGTGCACCTTTAGGAAGAGACTGGCCAGTGGCATAATGTTATTAGACCAACAACTTTGGATAAGCTACATTTAAGAGAACCCACAATAGAAAAATACGGTGCAAAAAAGCAGGCCAATAATATGAACAGTTTTAACATTGCTTTTAATAAGAAACAAGAAACAGAGTGCTGTACGCCACATTGTGGGATGGCAGGTGTGCTGTCCGGCAAGTTACAGCTTGGCGGGGCATGCCCCATACCTATACAGCACTGCGGCAGTTTTCAGGGTTACCTACAGAAATAACCCCAATGACCACAAACTCGCAACCCTTAAGAAATAGCCAATATTATTTATTCTACCTTGGCCTCATTTTCTACTGATTACCATCAGAAAGTGAATGTTTGCCGTGCAAACCTGCACCTCAATGGCACGTTCAGTGAATTCAATGAATTGTGTGACATTCGTAGGAAAGAAAACACAAAACTCATTGGTCTGTTCATATGATTGTTGTAGCCAGTGACCAGATCAGACTGGTGAATGGAGATGACCCATGCTCTGGCAGAGTGGAGATCTACCATGATGGTCAGTGGGGAACGGTGTGTGATGACATCTGGGACCTAGACAACGCTGAGGTGGTGTGTAGACAGGTGGGCTGTGGCAGAGCTGTGGCTGCTCAAAGCTCTGCCCACTTTGGAGAGGGCAGCGGGCCCATCTGGTTGGATGATGTGAGGTGTTCAGGAAGTGAATCTGCCCTGACACAGTGCCAGCACCCTGGGTTTGGGTCACACAACTGTGGTCACAATGAAGATGCTGGCGTGGTTTGCTCAGGTAGGAAATCTTCAGTTTGTTTTTTAATTGCCTCAAATGGACTGTTACAAAGATGAACATGAGAACATATGCAGTGTTCAGTTTAAGTGCAATTCACATGTCTGTGTTAATGTTCGTAATCATTAATAACTGTGAGCCAGTTTTATAATCAATGTTGAGTGATATCTTTGGCGGGAGGCAGTATTTATAATCCACTTTTGATTTTAGTGCTGGGTAATGTTTGTGACATGCTCTAGAAGTCCACTGAATGTGGGTGGGTATGTGTTACTGTCATTGTGAACAAAATGCAAACAGTGTGAACAATGGACAGTCTTTCGATGTTTCTCTAAGTTTGCACGTTTTAGGACAAAAAATGACAGTGGATTTTGTTCACTGGATCCTTTCTGTCATGAAGACACCGACTTAACCGAAATTCATGTTGTCATTTCAAAAATGCATAGAAGATGCACCCCCCCAAGCTTGTTTTGCCAACCCACATTACAAAATAAGGAACCATTGTTGTTAAAACATTGGCATCATAAAATAGCATATACAGATATAATTGTGAGTTTTAGCACTTTCAAGTGGTATAATGTGTGACCAGATTGATTAATAATTTCACTGTAAAAAAAAAAAATACTGAATGGGCAGGTAAGCATTAAGAAAAAAGAACTAAGGTTCTAAAATAACTATAACCGATAATGAAAAAGTAGATCTCTCGATTGTGACAGCAAGCATCTCAGGGTTGTGTGGTCTTGCTATTGATGAGTGAAAAGATAGCTATTTCATAAAAACAAGCAATGTTATAGACCAAAAAACTAAAGAAATAGTGGGAAGAGAATGCAAGCTATCTGGCAAGCTATATCTAAGCAAAAGATGTTAAAAAATTTTTTACGATGTTGCTACGAACTTCAAGACGTCGAGGCCTTGACACTGATTTTTAACTACCACATTATTGCTTTGTGTTCTGTTGTAGGGAGTAGTTCCATAAATGCAAGTTTGGTGAATACAACACCAGCCCTAATACCTGGTATCAACGTCAGTTCAGAAGCATCAAGCTCAACAAGTTCCAGCGGCAGTATCACAACATCATTTCCCGGATCCAACCTTACCAGTGCTGCCAACAATGTCACATTTCCAGTGACCTCTTTGACCAGTAAGTCTGTATTATGTCTTTAGTAAATTGAATCCCAAGCTGGCCTCTCTGTTCCACCAAAAAAGAAAGAAATAAAGATGTCCAAATTGGAAATATGTTTGTAAAATTGTTTAAAGCTGCGTGAAACAATATTGGAAACATTGGGTAGCATTGCTTTGGTATACAGCTTGTTTAATGTGCGCGAGCTAAAATAGCCAGTATTGTTTCTTGTAACTGGGTATAATTTGGACATCAATACTTTTAAAGGTAGGCCTAGATTTTGCCAGTTTGAATGAATGACTTATAAACAGTGCTTTGTATGTGTGAGTAACTTGTAATTTTTGTATGTTGAAAACTTGTTTTTCATCAGATACACATATATAGCCACAAACACTACATTTTCTGTATTTGAGTAGTTCCGAAAAAGTGGTAGCATGAAGCAATTCCCCCTCTATCACACCAGTTCCATAATAAGAGAATTTCCGTACTTCCGATGCTAAAATGTGCATGTACATTTTTGATGACTTAGGCCATGAAGGGGTCTATATTGTGTATTATAGCATGGCTGGCATGCAGTTTATAATATCAGTGGGCACCTTTAACGAGAAATTGTACCATTGGCAATACGTACGTTATTAAGAAAACACAGGTGATATAGTTGTCTATGGATGATTTCAAAACACACTAACAAAATTTACGGTGTGTCTTTTGAGCCAAAAACTGCACCGTTTCACCCATTTATCACTTATGTAAATGACAACATACAGATGAATATACCCTATGCAAAAGTGATGATACTTAACTAGACTCTTTCTAGGATTTTGTCATCTTATAGAAGTGGAGTGACTGAGAAGTTAGCAAGGTGTAGGCTAACATTAATATTACTAGTTTAGTTTGCGTAACTTGGTAGTCTATGTGAGCGTGTACCATAATGTTGCTATTGTAAAATTCAAGAGAAGTTACGTTAGTATGCTTAAATGAGTAACCAAGCATATAGCTAGCTAATGTTAATTAATAGTTAATATTATAGCTTATCTCCTAACTTTATGTTCTGTATGTCTTATTGCTTAATTATAAAACAGATAGTTCTGGTCCTAGATGCTGATTGGTCAATACAGTGTTCCAGCCATGCTATAATACATAATACAGTAACAGCTATGAGGTGACACAATAATAAGACTATTTTGGTTACACTGACCTATAAAATGCTATTCCAAAAGCAAAATTAGACATGTTATACATTGTTAGAAAGCTTATACTTTCACCTACTGAATAAATGAATTGTTAATCAAGCCAGACTGTACTGAAGATGGTGACACCACCGTAAACAACACGTGTGGTATTACGCACAGCTATTTTTGGAACCTCTGAACCTCTTTAGCAACCGAGTCGGACTCTGCTGCTGCCGCCATAAAAACTGTAAAACTGTAGCGTTGACTGGAGCCGACCAATGACTGGAGCCGAAAACGACTAATGTTATGTAGCAATTACGTAGTGATATTGAAGAAAAACCTTTGTTACAATGAATTGAAGCGTTTTAGAAATCAAAAAGGTAAATTTATGAAAATAAAAAAAAGAAGTGTCGCTTTAAAATATTTAAGTCGATGCATTTTCAGCATCGACGTCATCGATTATGTCGACTAATTGCGGCAGCCCTACAATACAGTAACGGCTATGAAGCGACACACCCGTTCGCGTTATCACAGTGCACCTTTAGGAAGAGACTGGCCAGTGGCATAATGTTATTAGACCAACAACTTTGGATAAGCTACATTTAAGAGAACCCACAATAGAAAAATACGGTGCAAAAAAGCAGGCCAATAATATGAACAGTTTTAACATTGCTTTTAATAAGAAACAAGAAACAGAGTGCTGTACGCCACATTGTGGGATGGCAGGTGTGCTGTCCGGCAAGTTACAGCTTGGCGGGGCATGCCCCATACCTATACAGCACTGCGGCAGTTTTCAGGGTTACCTACAGAAATAACCCCAATGACCACAAACTCGCAACCCTTAAGAAATAGCCAATATTATTTATTCTACCTTGGCCTCATTTTCTACTGATTACCATCAGAAAGTGAATGTTTGCCGTGCAAACCTGCACCTCAATGGCACGTTCAGTGAATTCAATGAATTGTGTGACATTCGTAGGAAAGAAAACACAAAACTCATTGGTCTGTTCATATGATTGTTGTAGCCAGTGACCAGATCAGACTGGTGAATGGAGATGACCCATGCTCTGGCAGAGTGGAGATCTACCATGATGGTCAGTGGGGAACGGTGTGTGATGACATCTGGGACCTAGACAACGCTGAGGTGGTGTGTAGACAGGTGGGCTGTGGCAGAGCTGTGGCTGCTCAAAGCTCTGCCCACTTTGGAGAGGGCAGCGGGCCCATCTGGTTGGATGATGTGAGGTGTTCAGGAAGTGAATCTGCCCTGACACAGTGCCAGCACCCTGGGTTTGGGTCACACAACTGTGGTCACAATGAAGATGCTGGCGTGGTTTGCTCAGGTAGGAAATCTTCAGTTTGTTTTTTAATTGCCTCAAATGGACTGTTACAAAGATGAACATGAGAACATATGCAGTGTTCAGTTTAAGTGCAATTCACATGTCTGTGTTAATGTTCGTAATCATTAATAACTGTGAGCCAGTTTTATAATCAATGTTGAGTGATATCTTTGGCGGGAGGCAGTATTTATAATCCACTTTTGATTTTAGTGCTGGGTAATGTTTGTGACATGCTCTAGAAGTCCACTGAATGTGGGTGGGTATGTGTTACTGTCATTGTGAACAAAATGCAAACAGTGTGAACAATGGACAGTCTTTCGATGTTTCTCTAAGTTTGCACGTTTTAGGACAAAAAATGACAGTGGATTTTGTTCACTGGATCCTTTCTGTCATGAAGACACCGACTTAACCGAAATTCATGTTGTCATTTCAAAAATGCATAGAAGATGCACCCCCCCAAGCTTGTTTTGCCAACCCACATTACAAAATAAGGAACCATTGTTGTTAAAACATTGGCATCATAAAATAGCATATACAGATATAATTGTGAGTTTTAGCACTTTCAAGTGGTATAATGTGTGACCAGATTGATTAATAATTTCACTGTAAAAAAAAAAAAATACTGAATGGGCAGGTAAGCATTAAGAAAAAAGAACTAAGGTTCTAAAATAACTATAACCGATAATGAAAAAGTAGATCTCTCGATTGTGACAGCAAGCATCTCAGGGTTGTGTGGTCTTGCTATTGATGAGTGAAAAGATAGCTATTTCATAAAAACAAGCAATGTTATAGACCAAAAAACTAAAGAAATAGTGGGAAGAGAATGCAAGCTAGCTGGCAAGCTATATCTAAGCAAAAGATGTTAAAAAATTTTTTACGATGTTGCTACGAACTTCAAGACGTCGAGGCCTTGACACTGATTTTTAACTACCACATTATTGCTTTGTGTTCTGTTGTAGGGAGTAGTTCCATAAATGCAAGTTTGGTGAATACAACACCAGCCCTAATACCTGGTATCAACGTCAGTTCAGAAGCATCAAGCTCAACAAGTTCCAGCGGCAGTATCACAACATCATTTCCCGGATCCAACCTTACCAGTGCTGCCAACAATGTCACATTTCCAGTGACCTCTTTGACCAGTAAGTCTGTATTATGTCTTTAGTAAATTGAATCCCAAGCTGGCCTCTCTGTTCCACCAAAAAAGAAAGAAATAAAGATGTCCAAATTGGAAATATGTTTGTAAAATTGTTTAAAGCTGCGTGAAACAATATTGGAAACATTGGGTAGCATTGCTTTGGTATACAGCTTGTTTAATGTGCGCGAGCTAAAATAGCCAGTATTGTTTCTTGTAACTGGGTATAATTTGGACATCAATACTTTTAAAGGTAGGCCTAGATTTTGCCAGTTTGAATGAATGACTTATAAACAGTGCTTTGTATGTGTGAGTAACTTGTAATTTTTGTATGTTGAAAACTTGTTTTTCATCAGATACACATATATAGCCACAAACACTACATTTTCTGTATTTGAGTAGTTCCGAAAAAGTGGTAGCATGAAGCAATTCCCCCTCTATCACACCAGTTCCATAATAAGAGAATTTCCGTACTTCCGATGCTAAAATGTGCATGTACATTTTTGATGACTTAGGCCATGAAGGGGTCTATATTGTGTATTATAGCATGGCTGGCATGCAGTTTATAATATCAGTGGGCACCTTTAACAAGAAATTGTACCATTGGCAATACGTACGTTATTAAGAAAACACAGGTGATATAGTTGTCTATGGATGATTTCAAAACACACTAACAAAATTTACGGTGTGTCTTTTGAGCCAAAAACTGCACCGTTTCACCCATTTATCACTTATGTAAATGACAACATACAGATGAATATACCCTATGCAAAAGTGATGATACTTAACTAGACTCTTTCTAGGATTTTGTCATCTTATAGAAGTGGAGTGACTGAGAAGTTAGCAAGGTGTAGGCTAACATTAATATTACTAGTTTAGTTTGCGTAACTTGGTAGTCTATGTGAGCGTGTACCATAATGTTGCTATTGTAAAATTCAAGAGAAGTTACGTTAGTATGCTTAAATGAGTAACCAAGCATATAGCTAGCTAATGTTAATTAATAGTTAATATTATAGCTTATCTCCTAACTTTATGTTCTGTATGTCTTATTGCTTAATTATAAAACAGATAGTTCTGGTCCTAGATGCTGATTGGTCAATACAGTGTTCCAGCCATGCTATAATACATAATACAGTAACAGCTATGAGGTGACACAATAATAAGACTATTTTGGTTACACTGACCTATAAAATGCTATTCCAAAAGCAAAATTAGACATGTTATACATTGTTAGAAAGCTTATACTTTCACCTACTGAATAAATGAATTGTTAATCAAGCCAGACTGTACTGAAGATGGTGACACCACCGTAAACAACACGTGTGGTATTACGCACAGCTATTTTTGGAACCTCTGAACCTCTTTAGCAACCGAGTCGGACTCTGCTGCTGCCGCCATAAAAACTGTAAAACTGTAGCGTTGACTGGAGCCGACCAATGACTGGAGCCGAAAACGACTAATGTTATGTAGCAATTACGTAGTGATATTGAAGAAAAACCTTTGTTACAATGAATTGAAGCGTTTTAGAAATCAAAAAGGTAAATTTATGAAAATAAAAAAAAGAAGTGTCGCTTTAAAATATTTAAGTCGATGCATTTTCAGCATCGACGTCATCGATTATGTCGACTAATTGCGGCAGCCCTACAATACAGTAACGGCTATGAAGCGACACACCCGTTCGCGTTATCACAGTGCACCTTTAGGAAGAGACTGGCCAGTGGCATAATGTTATTAGACCAACAACTTTGGATAAGCTACATTTAAGAGAACCCACAATAGAAAAATACGGTGCAAAAAAGCAGGCCAATAATATGAACAGTTTTAACATTGCTTTTAATAAGAAACAAGAAACAGAGTGCTGTACGCCACATTGTGGGATGGCAGGTGTGCTGTCCGGCAAGTTACAGCTTGGCGGGGCATGCCCCATACCTATACAGCACTGCGGCAGTTTTCAGGGTTACCTACAGAAATAACCCCAATGACCACAAACTCGCAACCCTTAAGAAATAGCCAATATTATTTATTCTACCTTGGCCTCATTTTCTACTGATTACCATCAGAAAGTGAATGTTTGCCGTGCAAACCTGCACCTCAATGGCACGTTCAGTGAATTCAATGAATTGTGTGACATTCGTAGGAAAGAAAACACAAAACTCATTGGTCTGTTCATATGATTGTTGTAGCCAGTGACCAGATCAGACTGGTGAATGGAGATGACCCATGCTCTGGCAGAGTGGAGATCTACCATGATGGTCAGTGGGGAACGGTGTGTGATGACATCTGGGACCTAGACAACGCTGAGGTGGTGTGTAGACAGGTGGGCTGTGGCAGAGCTGTGGCTGCTCAAAGCTCTGCCCACTTTGGAGAGGGCAGCGGGCCCATCTGGTTGGATGATGTGAGGTGTTCAGGAAGTGAATCTGCCCTGACACAGTGCCAGCACCCTGGGTTTGGGTCACACAACTGTGGTCACAATGAAGATGCTGGCGTGGTTTGCTCAGGTAGGAAATCTTCAGTTTGTTTTTTAATTGCCTCAAATGGACTGTTACAAAGATGAACATGAGAACATATGCAGTGTTCAGTTTAAGTGCAATTCACATGTCTGTGTTAATGTTCGTAATCATTAATAACTGTGAGCCAGTTTTATAATCAATGTTGAGTGATATCTTTGGCGGGAGGCAGTATTTATAATCCACTTTTGATTTTAGTGCTGGGTAATGTTTGTGACATGCTCTAGAAGTCCACTGAATGTGGGTGGGTATGTGTTACTGTCATTGTGAACAAAATGCAAACAGTGTGAACAATGGACAGTCTTTCGATGTTTCTCTAAGTTTGCACGTTTTAGGACAAAAAATGACAGTGGATTTTGTTCACTGGATCCTTTCTGTCATGAAGACACCGACTTAACCGAAATTCATGTTGTCATTTCAAAAATGCATAGAAGATGCACCCCCCCAAGCTTGTTTTGCCAACCCACATTACAAAATAAGGAACCATTGTTGTTAAAACATTGGCATCATAAAATAGCATATACAGATATAATTGTGAGTTTTAGCACTTTCAAGTGGTATAATGTGTGACCAGATTGATTAATAATTTCACTGTAAAAAAAAAAAAATACTGAATGGGCAGGTAAGCATTAAGAAAAAAGAACTAAGGTTCTAAAATAACTATAACCGATAATGAAAAAGTAGATCTCTCGATTGTGACAGCAAGCATCTCAGGGTTGTGTGGTCTTGCTATTGATGAGTGAAAAGATAGCTATTTCATAAAAACAAGCAATGTTATAGACCAAAAAACTAAAGAAATAGTGGGAAGAGAATGCAAGCTAGCTGGCAAGCTATATCTAAGCAAAAGATGTTAAAAATTTTTTTACGATGTTGCTACGAACTTCAAGACGTCGAGGCCTTGACACTGATTTTTAACTACCACATTATTGCTTTGTGTTCTGTTGTAGGGAGTAGTTCCATAAATGCAAGTTTGGTGAATACAACACCAGCCCTAATACCTGGTATCAACGTCAGTTCAGAAGCATCAAGCTCAACAAGTTCCAGCGGCAGTATCACAACATCATTTCCCGGATCCAACCTTACCAGTGCTGCCAACAATGTCACATTTCCAGTGACCTCTTTGACCAGTAAGTCTGTATTATGTCTTTAGTAAATTGAATCCCAAGCTGGCCTCTCTGTTCCACCAAAAAAGAAAGAAATAAAGATGTCCAAATTGGAAATATGTTTGTAAAATTGTTTAAAGCTGCGTGAAACAATATTGGAAACATTGGGTAGCATTGCTTTGGTATACAGCTTGTTTAATGTGCGCGAGCTAAAATAGCCAGTATTGTTTCTTGTAACTGGGTATAATTTGGACATCAATACTTTTAAAGGTAGGCCTAGATTTTGCCAGTTTGAATGAATGACTTATAAACAGTGCTTTGTATGTGTGAGTAACTTGTAATTTTTGTATGTTGAAAACTTGTTTTTCATCAGATACACATATATAGCCACAAACACTACATTTTCTGTATTTGAGTAGTTCCGAAAAAGTGGTAGCATGAAGCAATTCCCCCTCTATCACACCAGTTCCATAATAAGAGAATTTCCGTACTTCCGATGCTAAAATGTGCATGTACATTTTTGATGACTTAGGCCATGAAGGGGTCTATATTGTGTATTATAGCATGGCTGGCATGCAGTTTATAATATCAGTGGGCACCTTTAACAAGAAATTGTACCATTGGCAATACGTACGTTATTAAGAAAACACAGGTGATATAGTTGTCTATGGATGATTTCAAAACACACTAACAAAATTTACGGTGTGTCTTTTGAGCCAAAAACTGCACCGTTTCACCCATTTATCACTTATGTAAATGACAACATACAGATGAATATACCCTATGCAAAAGTGATGATACTTAACTAGACTCTTTCTAGGATTTTGTCATCTTATAGAAGTGGAGTGACTGAGAAGTTAGCAAGGTGTAGGCTAACATTAATATTACTAGTTTAGTTTGCGTAACTTGGTAGTCTATGTGAGCGTGTACCATAATGTTGCTATTGTAAAATTCAAGAGAAGTTACGTTAGTATGCTTAAATGAGTAACCAAGCATATAGCTAGCTAATGTTAATTAATAGTTAATATTATAGCTTATCTCCTAACTTTATGTTCTGTATGTCTTATTGCTTAATTATAAAACAGATAGTTCTGGTCCTAGATGCTGATTGGTCAATACAGTGTTCCAGCCATGCTATAATACATAATACAGTAACAGCTATGAGGTGACACAATAATAAGACTATTTTGGTTACACTGACCTATAAAATGCTATTCCAAAAGCAAAATTAGACATGTTATACATTGTTAGAAAGCTTATACTTTCACCTACTGAATAAATGAATTGTTAATCAAGCCAGACTGTACTGAAGATGGTGACACCACCGTAAACAACACGTGTGGTATTACGCACAGCTATTTTTGGAACCTCTGAACCTCTTTAGCAACCGAGTCGGACTCTGCTGCTGCCGCCATAAAAACTGTAAAACTGTAGCGTTGACTGGAGCCGACCAATGACTGGAGCCGAAAACGACTAATGTTATGTAGCAATTACGTAGTGATATTGAAGAAAAACCTTTGTTACAATGAATTGAAGCGTTTTAGAAATCAAAAAGGTAAATTTATGAAAATTAAAAAAAGAAGTGTCGCTTTAAAATATTTAAGTCGATGCATTTTCAGCATCGACGTCATCGATTATGTCGACTAATTGCGGCAGCCCTACAATACAGTAACGGCTATGAAGCGACACACCCGTTCGCGTTATCACAGTGCACCTTTAGGAAGAGACTGGCCAGTGGCATAATGTTATTAGACCAACAACTTTGGATAAGCTACATTTAAGAGAACCCACAATAGAAAAATACGGTGCAAAAAAGCAGGCCAATAATATGAACAGTTTTAACATTGCTTTTAATAAGAAACAAGAAACAGAGTGCTGTACGCCACATTGTGGGATGGCAGGTGTGCTGTCCGGCAAGTTACAGCTTGGCGGGGCATGCCCCATACCTATACAGCACTGCGGCAGTTTTCAGGGTTACCTACAGAAATAACCCCAATGACCACAAACTCGCAACCCTTAAGAAATAGCCAATATTATTTATTCTACCTTGGCCTCATTTTCTACTGATTACCATCAGAAAGTGAATGTTTGCCGTGCAAACCTGCACCTCAATGGCACGTTCAGTGAATTCAATGAATTGTGTGACATTCGTAGGAAAGAAAACACAAAACTCATTGGTCTGTTCATATGATTGTTGTAGCCAGTGACCAGATCAGACTGGTGAATGGAGATGACCCATGCTCTGGCAGAGTGGAGATCTACCATGATGGTCAGTGGGGAACGGTGTGTGATGACATCTGGGACCTAGACAACGCTGAGGTGGTGTGTAGACAGGTGGGCTGTGGCAGAGCTGTGGCTGCTCAAAGCTCTGCCCACTTTGGAGAGGGCAGCGGGCCCATCTGGTTGGATGATGTGAGGTGTTCAGGAAGTGAATCTGCCCTGACACAGTGCCAGCACCCTGGGTTTGGGTCACACAACTGTGGTCACAATGAAGATGCTGGCGTGGTTTGCTCAGGTAGGAAATCTTCAGTTTGTTTTTTAATTGCCTCAAATGGACTGTTACAAAGATGAACATGAGAACATATGCAGTGTTCAGTTTAAGTGCAATTCACATGTCTGTGTTAATGTTCGTAATCATTAATAACTGTGAGCCAGTTTTATAATCAATGTTGAGTGATATCTTTGGCGGGAGGCAGTATTTATAATCCACTTTTGATTTTAGTGCTGGGTAATGTTTGTGACATGCTCTAGAAGTCCACTGAATGTGGGTGGGTATGTGTTACTGTCATTGTGAACAAAATGCAAACAGTGTGAACAATGGACAGTCTTTCGATGTTTCTCTAAGTTTGCACGTTTTAGGACAAAAAATGACAGTGGATTTTGTTCACTGGATCCTTTCTGTCATGAAGACACCGACTTAACCGAAATTCATGTTGTCATTTCAAAAATGCATAGAAGATGCACCCCCCCAAGCTTGTTTTGCCAACCCACATTACAAAATAAGGAACCATTGTTGTTAAAACATTGGCATCATAAAATAGCATATACAGATATAATTGTGAGTTTTAGCACTTTCAAGTGGTATAATGTGTGACCAGATTGATTAATAATTTCACTGTAAAAAAAAAAAAATACTGAATGGGCAGGTAAGCATTAAGAAAAAAGAACTAAGGTTCTAAAATAACTATAACCGATAATGAAAAAGTAGATCTCTCGATTGTGACAGCAAGCATCTCAGGGTTGTGTGGTCTTGCTATTGATGAGTGAAAAGATAGCTATTTCATAAAAACAAGCAATGTTATAGACCAAAAAACTAAAGAAATAGTGGGAAGAGAATGCAAGCTAGCTGGCAAGCTATATCTAAGCAAAAGATGTTAAAAAAATTTTTACGATGTTGCTACGAACTTCAAGACGTCGAGGCCTTGACACTGATTTTTAACTACCACATTATTGCTTTGTGTTCTGTTGTAGGGAGTAGTTCCATAAATGCAAGTTTGGTGAATACAACACCAGCCCTAATACCTGGTATCAACGTCAGTTCAGAAGCATCAAGCTCAACAAGTTCCAGCGGCAGTATCACAACATCATTTCCCGGATCCAACCTTACCAGTGCTGCCAACAATGTCACATTTCCAGTGACCTCTTTGACCAGTAAGTCTGTATTATGTCTTTAGTAAATTGAATCCCAAGCTGGCCTCTCTGTTCCACCAAAAAAGAAAGAAATAAAGATGTCCAAATTGGAAATATGTTTGTAAAATTGTTTAAAGCTGCGTGAAACAATATTGGAAACATTGGGTAGCATTGCTTTGGTATACAGCTTGTTTAATGTGCGCGAGCTAAAATAGCCAGTATTGTTTCTTGTAACTGGGTATAATTTGGACATCAATACTTTTAAAGGTAGGCCTAGATTTTGCCAGTTTGAATGAATGACTTATAAACAGTGCTTTGTATGTGTGAGTAACTTGTAATTTTTGTATGTTGAAAACTTGTTTTTCATCAGATACACATATATAGCCACAAACACTACATTTTCTGTATTTGAGTAGTTCCGAAAAAGTGGTAGCATGAAGCAATTCCCCCTCTATCACACCAGTTCCATAATAAGAGAATTTCCGTACTTCCGATGCTAAAATGTGCATGTACATTTTTGATGACTTAGGCCATGAAGGGGTCTATATTGTGTATTATAGCATGGCTGGCATGCAGTTTATAATATCAGTGGGCACCTTTAACAAGAAATTGTACCATTGGCAATACGTACGTTATTAAGAAAACACAGGTGATATAGTTGTCTATGGATGATTTCAAAACACACTAACAAAATTTACGGTGTGTCTTTTGAGCCAAAAACTGCACCGTTTCACCCATTTATCACTTATGTAAATGACAACATACAGATGAATATACCCTATGCAAAAGTGATGATACTTAACTAGACTCTTTCTAGGATTTTGTCATCTTATAGAAGTGGAGTGACTGAGAAGTTAGCAAGGTGTAGGCTAACATTAATATTACTAGTTTAGTTTGCGTAACTTGGTAGTCTATGTGAGCGTGTACCATAATGTTGCTATTGTAAAATTCAAGAGAAGTTACGTTAGTATGCTTAAATGAGTAACCAAGCATATAGCTAGCTAATGTTAATTAATAGTTAATATTATAGCTTATCTCCTAACTTTATGTTCTGTATGTCTTATTGCTTAATTATAAAACAGATAGTTCTGGTCCTAGATGCTGATTGGTCAATACAGTGTTCCAGCCATGCTATAATACATAATACAGTAACAGCTATGAGGTGACACAATAATAAGACTATTTTGGTTACACTGACCTATAAAATGCTATTCCAAAAGCAAAATTAGACATGTTATACATTGTTAGAAAGCTTATACTTTCACCTACTGAATAAATGAATTGTTAATCAAGCCAGACTGTACTGAAGATGGTGACACCACCGTAAACAACACGTGTGGTATTACGCACAGCTATTTTTGGAACCTCTGAACCTCTTTAGCAACCGAGTCGGACTCTGCTGCTGCCGCCATAAAAACTGTAAAACTGTAGCGTTGACTGGAGCCGACCAATGACTGGAGCCGAAAACGACTAATGTTATGTAGCAATTACGTAGTGATATTGAAGAAAAACCTTTGTTACAATGAATTGAAGCGTTTTAGAAATCAAAAAGGTAAATTTATGAAAATAAAAAAAAGAAGTGTCGCTTTAAAATATTTAAGTCGATGCATTTTCAGCATCGACGTCATCGATTATGTCGACTAATTGCGGCAGCCCTACAATACAGTAACGGCTATGAAGCGACACACCCGTTCGCGTTATCACAGTGCACCTTTAGGAAGAGACTGGCCAGTGGCATAATGTTATTAGACCAACAACTTTGGATAAGCTACATTTAAGAGAACCCACAATAGAAAAATACGGTGCAAAAAAGCAGGCCAATAATATGAACAGTTTTAACATTGCTTTTAATAAGAAACAAGAAACAGAGTGCTGTACGCCACATTGTGGGATGGCAGGTGTGCTGTCCGGCAAGTTACAGCTTGGCGGGGCATGCCCCATACCTATACAGCACTGCGGCAGTTTTCAGGGTTACCTACAGAAATAACCCCAATGACCACAAACTCGCAACCCTTAAGAAATAGCCAATATTATTTATTCTACCTTGGCCTCATTTTCTACTGATTACCATCAGAAAGTGAATGTTTGCCGTGCAAACCTGCACCTCAATGGCACGTTCAGTGAATTCAATGAATTGTGTGACATTCGTAGGAAAGAAAACACAAAACTCATTGGTCTGTTCATATGATTGTTGTAGCCAGTGACCAGATCAGACTGGTGAATGGAGATGACCCATGCTCTGGCAGAGTGGAGATCTACCATGATGGTCAGTGGGGAACGGTGTGTGATGACATCTGGACCTAGACAACGCTGAGGTGGTGTGTAGACAGGTGGGCTGTGGCAGAGCTGGGCTGCTCAAAGCCTTGGAAGTGAATCTGCCCTGACACAGTGCCAGCACCCTGGGTTTGGGTCACACAACTGTGGTTCACAATGAAGATGCTGGCGTGGTTTGCTCAGTAGGAAATCTTCAGTTTGTTTTTTAATTGCCCTCAATTTTTTTAGGTATGGCCAATTAGTATATATTCCAAATATGTATTTTATACGTTTAACATTTAAATTGAACAATTTTATTGATGTTTAAAAGCTACATTTACATTTACATTCATGTTTAACATTTGCATTTACATTTACAGTCAATCTTTATTTTTATGTATAATTATCCTTTTTTAATCATACATTAATGAAAAATGTTACTCTTGAAAAAGCGATTACAATGTTTTGCGCCAATTTCTCTCTAAATGTTTAAAAGAAACATTTCAAAATTGTAGTACTTTTTTTCAGTTTGCCTTGGAAAATGGCACGTTCAGTGAATTCAGTGAATTGTGTGACATTCGTAGGAAAGAAAACACAAAACTCACTGGTCTGTTCATATGATTGTTGTAGCCAGTGACCAGATCAGACTGGTGAATGGAGATGACCCATGCTCTGGCAGAGTGGAGATCTACCATGATGGCCAGTGGGGAACAGTGTGTGATGAATTCTGGGACATGAACAACGCTGAGGTGGTGTGTAGACAGGTGGGCTGTGGCAGAGCTGTGGCTGCTCAAAGCAGTGCCCAATTTGGCCAGGGCAGTGGGCCCATCTGGTTGGATGATGTGAGATGCTCTGGAAACGAATCTGCCCTGACACAGTGCCAGCACCCTGGGTTTGGGTCACACAACTGTAGTCAGCATGAAGATGCTCATGTGGTTTGCTCAGGTAGGAAATCTTCTATGCTTTCATAATGGCCTTAAATTGACTGTTACAAAGATGTACAAGAGAAAATATCTATTCCTTTTTGGAAAGAAAATTTCAAAGAACAGTACTCATTTTCAGTTGATGTAACAGCACAGAATTCTTGGCAGAATTTTTAATTGTTTGCATACCTGATACTGAGTGTCTGTCAAACCAAGATTTACATGTAGATGTATGAAACAGAGCACATGACTGTATTATCAAATGATTTATCCATCAGGTCCATCTTGTTTTATGATAAACCTGAATCTTTACTCATTTTAAATGTAGCTTGAACTCACCTTCTCTGGGCAAGATGATTAGAGCTGATATTTTTAAGCCTGTTATTACATCTCTCCCCTTTTCAGATAAATAATAAATTACAGGGAAAAAAAACCTTTACTTGAGAAAAATATAAGAAGCACGTTCAGTGAATTCAATGAATTGTGTGACATTCGTAGGAAAAACACAAAACTCATTGGTCTGTTCATATGATTGTTGTAGCCAGTGACCAGATCAGACTGGTGAATGGAGATGACCATGCTCTGGCAGAGTGGAGATCTACCATGATGGTCAGTGGGGAACGGTGTGTGATGACATCTGGGACCTAGACAACGCTGAGGTGGTGTGTAGACAGTGGGCTGTGGCAGAGCTGTGGCTGCTCAAAGCTCTGCCCACTTTGGAGAGGGCAGCGGGCCCATCTGGTTGGATGATGTGAGGTGTTCAGGAAGTGAATCTGCCCTGACACAGTGCCAGCACCCTGGGTTTGGGTCACACAACTGTGGTCACAATGAAGATGCTGGCGTGGTTTGCTCAGGTAGGAAATCTTCAGTTTGTTTTTTAATTGCCTCAAATGGACTGTTACAAAGATGAACATGAGAACATATGCAGTGTTCAGTTTAAGTGCAATTCACATGTCTGTGTTAATGTTCGTAATCATTAATAACTGTGAGCCAGTTTTATAATCAATGTTGAGTGATATCTTTGGCGGGAGGCAGTATTTATAATCCACTTTTGATTTTAGTGCTGGGTAATGTTTGTGACATGCTCTAGAAGTCCACTGAATGTGGGTGGGTATGTGTTACTGTCATTGTGAACAAAATGCAAACAGTGTGAACAATGGACAGTCTTTCGATGTTTCTCTAA
Organism: Anguilla anguilla; assembly: GCF_013347855.1. Taxonomy (NCBI): domain Eukaryota; kingdom Metazoa; phylum Chordata; class Actinopteri; order Anguilliformes; family Anguillidae; genus Anguilla; species Anguilla anguilla. The sequence continues at coordinate 59,936,688 of NC_049202.1, read as the reverse complement.
GTTTGCACGTTTTAGGACAAAAAATGACAGTGGATTTTGTTCACTGGATCCTTTCTGTCATGAAGACACCGACTTAACCGAAATTCATGTTGTCATTTCAAAAATGCATAGAAGATGCACCCCCCCAAGCTTGTTTTGCCAACCCACATTACAAAATAAGGAACCATTGTTGTTAAAACATTGGCATCATAAAATAGCATATACAGATATAATTGTGAGTTTTAGCACTTTCAAGTGGTATAATGTGTGACCAGATTGATTAATAATTTCACTGTAAAAAAAAAAAAATACTGAATGGGCAGGTAAGCATTAAGAAAAAAGAACTAAGGTTCTAAAATAACTATAACCGATAATGAAAAAGTAGATCTCTCGATTGTGACAGCAAGCATCTCAGGGTTGTGTGGTCTTGCTATTGATGAGTGAAAAGATAGCTATTTCATAAAAACAAGCAATGTTATAGACCAAAAAACTAAAGAAATAGTGGGAAGAGAATGCAAGCTAGCTGGCAAGCTATATCTAAGCAAAAGATGTTAAAAAATTTTTTACGATGTTGCTACGAACTTCAAGACGTCGAGGCCTTGACACTGATTTTTAACTACCACATTATTGCTTTGTGTTCTGTTGTAGGGAGTAGTTCCATAAATGCAAGTTTGGTGAATACAACACCAGCCCTAATACCTGGTATCAACGTCAGTTCAGAAGCATCAAGCTCAACAAGTTCCAGCGGCAGTATCACAACATCATTTCCCGGATCCAACCTTACCAGTGCTGCCAACAATGTCACATTTCCAGTGACCTCTTTGACCAGTAAGTCTGTATTATGTCTTTAGTAAATTGAATCCCAAGCTGGCCTCTCTGTTCCACCAAAAAAGAAAGAAATAAAGATGTCCAAATTGGAAATATGTTTGTAAAATTGTTTAAAGCTGCGTGAAACAATATTGGAAACATTGGGTAGCATTGCTTTGGTATACAGCTTGTTTAATGTGCGCGAGCTAAAATAGCCAGTATTGTTTCTTGTAACTGGGTATAATTTGGACATCAATACTTTTAAAGGTAGGCCTAGATTTTGCCAGTTTGAATGAATGACTTATAAACAGTGCTTTGTATGTGTGAGTAACTTGTAATTTTTGTATGTTGAAAACTTGTTTTTCATCAGATACACATATATAGCCACAAACACTACATTTTCTGTATTTGAGTAGTTCCGAAAAAGTGGTAGCATGAAGCAATTCCCCCTCTATCACACCAGTTCCATAATAAGAGAATTTCCGTACTTCCGATGCTAAAATGTGCATGTACATTTTTGATGACTTAGGCCATGAAGGGGTCTATATTGTGTATTATAGCATGGCTGGCATGCAGTTTATAATATCAGTGGGCACCTTTAACAAGAAATTGTACCATTGGCAATACGTACGTTATTAAGAAAACACAGGTGATATAGTTGTCTATGGATGATTTCAAAACACACTAACAAAATTTACGGTGTGTCTTTTGAGCCAAAAACTGCACCGTTTCACCCATTTATCACTTATGTAAATGACAACATACAGATGAATATACCCTATGCAAAAGTGATGATACTTAACTAGACTCTTTCTAGGATTTTGTCATCTTATAGAAGTGGAGTGACTGAGAAGTTAGCAAGGTGTAGGCTAACATTAATATTACTAGTTTAGTTTGCGTAACTTGGTAGTCTATGTGAGCGTGTACCATAATGTTGCTATTGTAAAATTCAAGAGAAGTTACGTTAGTATGCTTAAATGAGTAACCAAGCATATAGCTAGCTAATGTTAATTAATAGTTAATATTATAGCTTATCTCCTAACTTTATGTTCTGTATGTCTTATTGCTTAATTATAAAACAGATAGTTCTGGTCCTAGATGCTGATTGGTCAATACAGTGTTCCAGCCATGCTATAATACATAATACAGTAACAGCTATGAGGTGACACAATAATAAGACTATTTTGGTTACACTGACCTATAAAATGCTATTCCAAAAGCAAAATTAGACATGTTATACATTGTTAGAAAGCTTATACTTTCACCTACTGAATAAATGAATTGTTAATCAAGCCAGACTGTACTGAAGATGGTGACACCACCGTAAACAACACGTGTGGTATTACGCACAGCTATTTTTGGAACCTCTGAACCTCTTTAGCAACCGAGTCGGACTCTGCTGCTGCCGCCATAAAAACTGTAAAACTGTAGCGTTGACTGGAGCCGACCAATGACTGGAGCCGAAAACGACTAATGTTATGTAGCAATTACGTAGTGATATTGAAGAAAAACCTTTGTTACAATGAATTGAAGCGTTTTAGAAATCAAAAAGGTAAATTTATGAAAATAAAAAAAAGAAGTGTCGCTTTAAAATATTTAAGTCGATGCATTTTCAGCATCGACGTCATCGATTATGTCGACTAATTGCGGCAGCCCTACAATACAGTAACGGCTATGAAGCGACACACCCGTTCGCGTTATCACAGTGCACCTTTAGGAAGAGACTGGCCAGTGGCATAATGTTATTAGACCAACAACTTTGGATAAGCTACATTTAAGAGAACCCACAATAGAAAAATACGGTGCAAAAAAGCAGGCCAATAATATGAACAGTTTTAACATTGCTTTTAATAAGAAACAAGAAACAGAGTGCTGTACGCCACATTGTGGGATGGCAGGTGTGCTGTCCGGCAAGTTACAGCTTGGCGGGGCATGCCCCATACCTATACAGCACTGCGGCAGTTTTCAGGGTTACCTACAGAAATAACCCCAATGACCACAAACTCGCAACCCTTAAGAAATAGCCAATATTATTTATTCTACCTTGGCCTCATTTTCTACTGATTACCATCAGAAAGTGAATGTTTGCCGTGCAAACCTGCACCTCAATGGCACGTTCAGTGAATTCAATGAATTGTGTGACATTCGTAGGAAAGAAAACACAAAACTCATTGGTCTGTTCATATGATTGTTGTAGCCAGTGACCAGATCAGACTGGTGAATGGAGATGACCCATGCTCTGGCAGAGTGGAGATCTACCATGATGGTCAGTGGGGAACGGTGTGTGATGACATCTGGGACCTAGACAACGCTGAGGTGGTGTGTAGACAGGTGGGCTGTGGCAGAGCTGTGGCTGCTCAAAGCTCTGCCCACTTTGGAGAGGGCAGCGGGCCCATCTGGTTGGATGATGTGAGGTGTTCAGGAAGTGAATCTGCCCTGACACAGTGCCAGCACCCTTGGGTTTGGGTCACACAACTGTGGTCACAATGAAGATGCTGGCGTGGTTTGCTCAGGTAGGAAATCTTCAGTTTGTTTTTTAATTGCCTCAAATGGACTGTTACAAAGATGAACATGAGAACATATGCAGTGTTCAGTTTAAGTGCAATTCACATGTCTGTGTTAATGTTCGTAATCATTAATAACTGTGAGCCAGTTTTATAATCAATGTTGAGTGATATCTTTGGCGGGAGGCAGTATTTATAATCCACTTTTGATTTTAGTGCTGGGTAATGTTTGTGACATGCTCTAGAAGTCCACTGAATGTGGGTGGGTATGTGTTACTGTCATTGTGAACAAAATGCAAACAGTGTGAACAATGGACAGTCTTTCGATGTTTCTCTAAGTTTGCACGTTTTAGGACAAAAAATGACAGTGGATTTTGTTCACTGGATCCTTTCTGTCATGAAGACACCGACTTAACCGAAATTCATGTTGTCATTTCAAAAATGCATAGAAGATGCACCCCCCCAAGCTTGTTTTGCCAACCCACATTACAAAATAAGGAACCATTGTTGTTAAAACATTGGCATCATAAAATAGCATATACAGATATAATTGTGAGTTTTAGCACTTTCAAGTGGTATAATGTGTGACCAGATTGATTAATAATTTCACTGTAAAAAAAAAAAAATACTGAATGGGCAGGTAAGCATTAAGAAAAAAGAACTAAGGTTCTAAAATAACTATAACCGATAATGAAAAAGTAGATCTCTCGATTGTGACAGCAAGCATCTCAGGGTTGTGTGGTCTTGCTATTGATGAGTGAAAAGATAGCTATTTCATAAAAACAAGCAATGTTATAGACCAAAAAACTAAAGAAATAGTGGGAAGAGAATGCAAGCTAGCTGGCAAGCTATATCTAAGCAAAAGATGTTAAAAAATTTTTTACGATGTTGCTACGAACTTCAAGACGTCGAGGCCTTGACACTGATTTTTAACTACCACATTATTGCTTTGTGTTCTGTTGTAGGGAGTAGTTCCATAAATGCAAGTTTGGTGAATACAACACCAGCCCTAATACCTGGTATCAACGTCAGTTCAGAAGCATCAAGCTCAACAAGTTCCAGCGGCAGTATCACAACATCATTTCCCGGATCCAACCTTACCAGTGCTGCCAACAATGTCACATTTCCAGTGACCTCTTTGACCAGTAAGTCTGTATTATGTCTTTAGTAAATTGAATCCCAAGCTGGCCTCTCTGTTCCACCAAAAAAGAAAGAAATAAAGATGTCCAAATTGGAAATATGTTTGTAAAATTGTTTAAAGCTGCGTGAAACAATATTGGAAACATTGGGTAGCATTGCTTTGGTATACAGCTTGTTTAATGTGCGCGAGCTAAAATAGCCAGTATTGTTTCTTGTAACTGGGTATAATTTGGACATCAATACTTTTAAAGGTAGGCCTAGATTTTGCCAGTTTGAATGAATGACTTATAAACAGTGCTTTGTATGTGTGAGTAACTTGTAATTTTTGTATGTTGAAAACTTGTTTTTCATCAGATACACATATATAGCCACAAACACTACATTTTCTGTATTTGAGTAGTTCCGAAAAAGTGGTAGCATGAAGCAATTCCCCCTCTATCACACCAGTTCCATAATAAGAGAATTTCCGTACTTCCGATGCTAAAATGTGCATGTACATTTTTGATGACTTAGGCCATGAAGGGGTCTATATTGTGTATTATAGCATGGCTGGCATGCAGTTTATAATATCAGTGGGCACCTTTAACAAGAAATTGTACCATTGGCAATACGTACGTTATTAAGAAAACACAGGTGATATAGTTGTCTATGGATGATTTCAAAACACACTAACAAAATTTACGGTGTGTCTTTTGAGCCAAAAACTGCACCGTTTCACCCATTTATCACTTATGTAAATGACAACATACAGATGAATATACCCTATGCAAAAGTGATGATACTTAACTAGACTCTTTCTAGGATTTTGTCATCTTATAGAAGTGGAGTGACTGAGAAGTTAGCAAGGTGTAGGCTAACATTAATATTACTAGTTTAGTTTGCGTAACTTGGTAGTCTATGTGAGCGTGTACCATAATGTTGCTATTGTAAAATTCAAGAGAAGTTACGTTAGTATGCTTAAATGAGTAACCAAGCATATAGCTAGCTAATGTTAATTAATAGTTAATATTATAGCTTATCTCCTAACTTTATGTTCTGTATGTCTTATTGCTTAATTATAAAACAGATAGTTCTGGTCCTAGATGCTGATTGGTCAATACAGTGTTCCAGCCATGCTATAATACATAATACAGTAACAGCTATGAGGTGACACAATAATAAGACTATTTTGGTTACACTGACCTATAAAATGCTATTCCAAAAGCAAAATTAGACATGTTATACATTGTTAGAAAGCTTATACTTTCACCTACTGAATAAATGAATTGTTAATCAAGCCAGACTGTACTGAAGATGGTGACACCACCGTAAACAACACGTGTGGTATTACGCACAGCTATTTTTGGAACCTCTGAACCTCTTTAGCAACCGAGTCGGACTCTGCTGCTGCCGCCATAAAAACTGTAAAACTGTAGCGTTGACTGGAGCCGACCAATGACTGGAGCCGAAAACGACTAATGTTATGTAGCAATTACGTAGTGATATTGAAGAAAAACCTTTGTTACAATGAATTGAAGCGTTTTAGAAATCAAAAAGGTAAATTTATGAAAATAAAAAAAAGAAGTGTCGCTTTAAAATATTTAAGTCGATGCATTTTCAGCATCGACGTCATCGATTATGTCGACTAATTGCGGCAGCCCTACAATACAGTAACGGCTATGAAGCGACACACCCGTTCGCGTTATCACAGTGCACCTTTAGGAAGAGACTGGCCAGTGGCATAATGTTATTAGACCAACAACTTTGGATAAGCTACATTTAAGAGAACCCACAATAGAAAAATACGGTGCAAAAAAGCAGGCCAATAATATGAACAGTTTTAACATTGCTTTTAATAAGAAACAAGAAACAGAGTGCTGTACGCCACATTGTGGGATGGCAGGTGTGCTGTCCGGCAAGTTACAGCTTGGCGGGGCATGCCCCATACCTATACAGCACTGCGGCAGTTTTCAGGGTTACCTACAGAAATAACCCCAATGACCACAAACTCGCAACCCTTAAGAAATAGCCAATATTATTTATTCTACCTTGGCCTCATTTTCTACTGATTACCATCAGAAAGTGAATGTTTGCCGTGCAAACCTGCACCTCAATGGCACGTTCAGTGAATTCAATGAATTGTGTGACATTCGTAGGAAAGAAAACACAAAACTCATTGGTCTGTTCATATGATTGTTGTAGCCAGTGACCAGATCAGACTGGTGAATGGAGATGACCCATGCTCTGGCAGAGTGGAGATCTACCATGATGGTCAGTGGGGAACGGTGTGTGATGACATCTGGGACCTAGACAACGCTGAGGTGGTGTGTAGACAGGTGGGCTGTGGCAGAGCTGTGGCTGCTCAAAGCTCTGCCCACTTTGGAGAGGGCAGCGGGCCCATCTGGTTGGATGATGTGAGGTGTTCAGGAAGTGAATCTGCCCTGACACAGTGCCAGCACCCTGGGTTTGGGTCACACAACTGTGGTCACAATGAAGATGCTGGCGTGGTTTGCTCAGGTAGGAAATCTTCAGTTTGTTTTTTAATTGCCTCAAATGGACTGTTACAAAGATGAACATGAGAACATATGCAGTGTTCAGTTTAAGTGCAATTCACATGTCTGTGTTAATGTTCGTAATCATTAATAACTGTGAGCCAGTTTTATAATCAATGTTGAGTGATATCTTTGGCGGGAGGCAGTATTTATAATCCACTTTTGATTTTAGTGCTGGGTAATGTTTGTGACATGCTCTAGAAGTCCACTGAATGTGGGTGGGTATGTGTTACTGTCATTGTGAACAAAATGCAAACAGTGTGAACAATGGACAGTCTTTCGATGTTTCTCTAAGTTTGCACGTTTTAGGACAAAAAATGACAGTGGATTTTGTTCACTGGATCCTTTCTGTCATGAAGACACCGACTTAACCGAAATTCATGTTGTCATTTCAAAAATGCATAGAAGATGCACCCCCCCAAGCTTGTTTTGCCAACCCACATTACAAAATAAGGAACCATTGTTGTTAAAACATTGGCATCATAAAATAGCATATACAGATATAATTGTGAGTTTTAGCACTTTCAAGTGGTATAATGTGTGACCAGATTGATTAATAATTTCACTGTAAAAAAAAAAAATACTGAATGGGCAGGTAAGCATTAAGAAAAAAGAACTAAGGTTCTAAAATAACTATAACCGATAATGAAAAAGTAGATCTCTCGATTGTGACAGCAAGCATCTCAGGGTTGTGTGGTCTTGCTATTGATGAGTGAAAAGATAGCTATTTCATAAAAACAAGCAATGTTATAGACCAAAAAACTAAAGAAATAGTGGGAAGAGAATGCAAGCTAGCTGGCAAGCTATATCTAAGCAAAAGATGTTAAAAAATTTTTTACGATGTTGCTACGAACTTCAAGACGTCGAGGCCTTGACACTGATTTTTAACTACCACATTATTGCTTTGTGTTCTGTTGTAGGGAGTAGTTCCATAAATGCAAGTTTGGTGAATACAACACCAGCCCTAATACCTGGTATCAACGTCAGTTCAGAAGCATCAAGCTCAACAAGTTCCAGCGGCAGTATCACAACATCATTTCCCGGATCCAACCTTACCAGTGCTGCCAACAATGTCACATTTCCAGTGACCTCTTTGACCAGTAAGTCTGTATTATGTCTTTAGTAAATTGAATCCCAAGATGGCCTCTCTGTTCCACCAAAAAAGAAAGAAATAAAGATGTCCAAATTGGAAATATGTTTGTAAAATTGTTTAAAGCTGCGTGAAACAATATTGGAAACATTGGGTAGCATTGCTTTGGTATACAGCTTGTTTAATGTGCGCGAGCTAAAATAGCCAGTATTGTTTCTTGTAACTGGGTATAATTTGGACATCAATACTTTTAAAGGTAGGCCTAGATTTTGCCAGTTTGAATGAATGACTTATAAACAGTGCTTTGTATGTGTGAGTAACTTGTAATTTTTGTATGTTGAAAACTTGTTTTTCATCAGATACACATATATAGCCACAAACACTACATTTTCTGTATTTGAGTAGTTCCGAAAAAGTGGTAGCATGAAGCAATTCCCCCTCTATCACACCAGTTCCATAATAAGAGAATTTCCGTACTTCCGATGCTAAAATGTGCATGTACATTTTTGATGACTTAGGCCATGAAGGGGTCTATATTGTGTATTATAGCATGGCTGGCATGCAGTTTATAATATCAGTGGGCACCTTTAACAAGAAATTGTACCATTGGCAATACGTACGTTATTAAGAAAACACAGGTGATATAGTTGTCTATGGATGATTTCAAAACACACTAACAAAATTTACGGTGTGTCTTTTGAGCCAAAAACTGCACCGTTTCACCCATTTATCACTTATGTAAATGACAACATACAGATGAATATACCCTATGCAAAAGTGATGATACTTAACTAGACTCTTTCTAGGATTTTGTCATCTTATAGAAGTGGAGTGACTGAGAAGTTAGCAAGGTGTAGGCTAACATTAATATTACTAGTTTAGTTTGCGTAACTTGGTAGTCTATGTGAGCGTGTACCATAATGTTGCTATTGTAAAATTCAAGAGAAGTTACGTTAGTATGCTTAAATGAGTAACCAAGCATATAGCTAGCTAATGTTAATTAATAGTTAATATTATAGCTTATCTCCTAACTTTATGTTCTGTATGTCTTATTGCTTAATTATAAAACAGATAGTTCTGGTCCTAGATGCTGATTGGTCAATACAGTGTTCCAGCCATGCTATAATACATAATACAGTAACAGCTATGAGGTGACACAATAATAAGACTATTTTGGTTACACTGACCTATAAAATGCTATTCCAAAAGCAAAATTAGACATGTTATACATTGTTAGAAAGCTTATACTTTCACCTACTGAATAAATGAATTGTTAATCAAGCCAGACTGTACTGAAGATGGTGACACCACCGTAAACAACACGTGTGGTATTACGCACAGCTATTTTTGGAACCTCTGAACCTCTTTAGCAACCGAGTCGGACTCTGCTGCTGCCGCCATAAAAACTGTAAAACTGTAGCGTTGACTGGAGCCGACCAATGACTGGAGCCGAAAACGACTAATGTTATGTAGCAATTACGTAGTGATATTGAAGAAAAACCTTTGTTACAATGAATTGAAGCGTTTTAGAAATCAAAAAGGTAAATTTATGAAAATAAAAAAAAGAAGTGTCGCTTTAAAATATTTAAGTCGATGCATTTTCAGCATCGACGTCATCGATTATGTCGACTAATTGCGGCAGCCCTACAATACAGTAACGGCTATGAAGCGACACACCCGTTCGCGTTATCACAGTGCACCTTTAGGAAGAGACTGGCCAGTGGCATAATGTTATTAGACCAACAACTTTGGATAAGCTACATTTAAGAGAACCCACAATAGAAAAATACGGTGCAAAAAAGCAGGCCAATAATATGAACAGTTTTAACATTGCTTTTAATAAGAAACAAGAAACAGAGTGCTGTACGCCACATTGTGGGATGGCAGGTGTGCTGTCCGGCAAGTTACAGCTTGGCGGGGCATGCCCCATACCTATACAGCACTGCGGCAGTTTTCAGGGTTACCTACAGAAATAACCCCAATGACCACAAACTCGCAACCCTTAAGAAATAGCCAATATTATTTATTCTACCTTGGCCTCATTTTCTACTGATTACCATCAGAAAGTGAATGATTGCCGTGCAAACCTGCACCTCAATGGCACGTTCAGTGAATTCAATGAATTGTGTGACATTCGTAGGAAAGAAAACACAAAACTCATTGGTCTGTTCATATGATTGTTGTAGCCAGTGACCAGATCAGACTGGTGAATGGAGATGACCCATGCTCTGGCAGAGTGGAGATCTACCATGATGGTCAGTGGGGAACGGTGTGTGATGACATCTGGGACCTAGACAACGCTGAGGTGGTGTGTAGACAGGTGGGCTGTGGCAGAGCTGTGGCTGCTCAAAGCTCTGCCCACTTTGGAGAGGGCAGCGGGCCCATCTGGTTGGATGATGTGAGGTGTTCAGGAAGTGAATCTGCCCTGACACAGTGCCAGCACCCTTGGGTTTGGGTCACACAACTGTGGTCACAATGAAGATGCTGGCGTGGTTTGCTCAGGTAGGAAATCTTCAGTTTGTTTTTTAATTGCCTCAAATGGACTGTTACAAAGATGAACATGAGAACATATGCAGTGTTCAGTTTAAGTGCAATTCACATGTCTGTGTTAATGTTCGTAATCATTAATAACTGTGAGCCAGTTTTATAATCAATGTTGAGTGATATCTTTGGCGGGAGGCAGTATTTATAATCCACTTTTGATTTTAGTGCTGGGTAATGTTTGTGACATGCTCTAGAAGTCCACTGAATGTGGGTGGGTATGTGTTACTGTCATTGTGAACAAAATGCAAACAGTGTGAACAATGGACAGTCTTTCGATGTTTCTCTAAGTTTGCACGTTTTAGGACAAGAAATGACAGTGGATTTTGTTCACTGGATCCTTTCTGTCATGAAGACACCGACTTAACCGAAATTCATGTTGTCTTTTCAAAAATGCATAGAAGATGCACCCCCCCAAGCTTGTTTTGCCAACCCACATTACAAAATAAGGAACCATTGTTGTTAAAACATTGGCATCATAAAATAGCATATACAGATATAATTGTGAGTTTTAGCACTTTCAAGTGGTATAATGTGTGACCAGATTGATTAATAATTTCACTGTAAAAAAAAAAAAATACTGAATGGGCAGGTAAGCATTAAGAAAAAAGAACTAAGGTTCTAAAATAACTATAACCGATAATGAAAAAGTAGATCTCTCGATTGTGACAGCAAGCATCTCAGGGTTGTGTGGTCTTGCTATTGATGAGTGAAAAGATAGCTATTTCATAAAAACAAGCAATGTTATAGACCAAAAAACTAAAGAAATAGTGGGAAGAGAATGCAAGCTAGCTGGCAAGCTATATCTAAGCAAAAGATGTTAAAAAAATTTTTACGATGTTGCTACGAACTTCAAGACGTCGAGGCCTTGACACTGATTTTTAACTACCACATTATTGCTTTGTGTTCTGTTGTAGGGAGTAGTTCCATAAATGCAAGTTTGGTGAATACAACACCAGCCCTAATACCTGGTATCAACGTCAGTTCAGAAGCATCAAGCTCAACAAGTTCCAGCGGCAGTATCACAACATCATTTCCCGGATCCAACCTTACCAGTGCTGCCAACAATGTCACATTTCCAGTGACCTCTTTGACCAGTAAGTCTGTATTATGTCTTTAGTAAATTGAATCCCAAGCTGGCCTCTCTGTTCCACCAAAAAAGAAAGAAATAAAGATGTCCAAATTGGAAATATGTTTGTAAAATTGTTTAAAGCTGCGTGAAACAATATTGGAAACATTGGGTAGCATTGCTTTGGTATACAGCTTGTTTAATGTGCGCGAGCTAAAATAGCCAGTATTGTTTCTTGTAACTGGGTATAATTTGGACATCAATACTTTTAAAGGTAGGCCTAGATTTTGCCAGTTTGAATGAATGACTTATAAACAGTGCTTTGTATGTGTGAGTAACTTGTAATTTTTGTATGTTGAAAACTTGTTTTTCATCAGATACACATATATAGCCACAAACACTACATTTTCTGTATTTGAGTAGTTCCGAAAAAGTGGTAGCATGAAGCAATTCCCCCTCTATCACACCAGTTCCATAATAAGAGAATTTCCGTACTTCCGATGCTAAAATGTGCATGTACATTTTTGATGACTTAGGCCATGAAGGGGTCTATATTGTGTATTATAGCATGGCTGGCATGCAGTTTATAATATCAGTGGGCACCTTTAACAAGAAATTGTACCATTGGCAATACGTACGTTATTAAGAAAACACAGGTGATATAGTTGTCTATGGATGATTTCAAAACACACTAACAAAATTTACGGTGTGTCTTTTGAGCCAAAAACTGCACCGTTTCACCCATTTATCACTTATGTAAATGACAACATACAGATGAATATACCCTATGCAAAAGTGATGATACTTAACTAGACTCTTTCTAGGATTTTGTCATCTTATAGAAGTGGAGTGACTGAGAAGTTAGCAAGGTGTAGGCTAACATTAATATTACTAGTTTAGTTTGCGTAACTTGGTAGTCTATGTGAGCGTGTACCATAATGTTGCTATTGTAAAATTCAAGAGAAGTTACGTTAGTATGCTTAAATGAGTAACCAAGCATATAGCTAGCTAATGTTAATTAATAGTTAATATTATAGCTTATCTCCTAACTTTATGTTCTGTATGTCTTATTGCTTAATTATAAAACAGATAGTTCTGGTCCTAGATGCTGATTGGTCAATACAGTGTTCCAGCCATGCTATAATACATAATACAGTAACAGCTATGAGGTGACACAATAATAAGACTATTTTGGTTACACTGACCTATAAAATGCTATTCCAAAAGCAAAATTAGACATGTTATACATTGTTAGAAAGCTTATACTTTCACCTACTGAATAAATGAATTGTTAATCAAGCCAGACTGTACTGAAGATGGTGACACCACCGTAAACAACACGTGTGGTATTACGCACAGCTATTTTTGGAACCTCTGAACCTCTTTAGCAACCGAGTCGGACTCTGCTGCTGCCGCCATAAAAACTGTAAAACTGTAGCGTTGACTGGAGCCGACCAATGACTGGAGCCGAAAACGACTAATGTTATGTAGCAATTACGTAGTGATATTGAAGAAAAACCTTTGTTACAATGAATTGAAGCGTTTTAGAAATCAAAAAGGTAAATTTATGAAAATAAAAAAAAGAAGTGCCGCTTTAAAATATTTAAGTCGATGCATTTTCAGCATCGACGTCATCGATTATGTCGACTAATTGCGGCAGCCCTACAATACAGTAACGGCTATGAAGCGACACACCCGTTCGCGTTATCACAGTGCACCTTTAGGAAGAGACTGGCCAGTGGCATAATGTTATTAGACCAACAACTTTGGATAAGCTACATTTAAGAGAACCCACAATAGAAAAATACGGTGCAAAAAAGCAGGCCAATAATATGAACAGTTTTAACATTGCTTTTAATAAGAAACAAGAAACAGAGTGCTGTACGCCACATTGTGGGATGGCAGGTGTGCTGTCCGGCAAGTTACAGCTTGGCGGGGCATGCCCCATACCTATACAGCACTGCGGCAGTTTTCAGGGTTACCTACAGAAATAACCCCAATGACCACAAACTCGCAACCCTTAAGAAATAGCCAATATTATTTATTCTACCTTGGCCTCATTTTCTACTGATTACCATCAGAAAGTGAATGTTTGCCGTGCAAACCTGCACCTCAATGGCACGTTCAGTGAATTCAATGAATTGTGTGACATTTGTAGGAAAGAAAACACAAAACTCATTGGTCTGTTCATATGATTGTTGTAGCCAGTGACCAGATCAGACTGGTGAATGGAGATGACCCATGCTCTGGCAGAGTGGAGATCTACCATGATGGTCAGTGGGGAACGGTGTGTGATGACATCTGGGACCTAGACAACGCTGAGGTGGTGTGTAGACAGGTGGGCTGTGGCAGAGCTGTGGCTGCTCAAAGCTCTGCCCACTTTGGAGAGGGCAGCGGGCCCATCTGGTTGGATGATGTGAGGTGTTCAGGAAGTGAATCTGCCCTGACACAGTGCCAGCACCTTGGGTTTGGGTCACACAACTGTGGTCACAATGAAGATGCTGGCGTGGTTTGCTCAGGTAGGAAATCTTCAGTTTGTTTTTTAATTGCCTCAAATGGACTGTTACAAAGATGAACATGAGAACATATGCAGTGTTCAGTTTAAGTGCAATTCACATGTCTGTGTTAATGTTCGTAATCATTAATAACTGTGAGCCAGTTTTATAATCAATGTTGAGTGATATCTTTGGCGGGAGGCAGTATTTATAATCCACTTTTGATTTTAGTGCTGGGTAATGTTTGTGACATGCTCTAGAAGTCCACTGAATGTGGGTGGGTATGTGTTACTGTCATTGTGAACAAAATGCAAACAGTGTGAACAATGGACAGTCTTTCGATGTTTCTCTAAGTTTGCACGTTTTAGGACAAAAAATGACAGTGGATTTTGTTCACTGGATCCTTTCTGTCATGAAGACACCGACTTAACCGAAATTCATGTTGTCATTTCAAAAATGCATAGAAGATGCACCCCCCCAAGCTTGTTTTGCCAACCCACATTACAAAATAAGGAACCATTGTTGTTAAAACATTGGCATCATAAAATAGCATATACAGATATAATTGTGAGTTTTAGCACTTTCAAGTGGTATAATGTGTGACCAGATTGATTAATAATTTCACTGTAAAAAAAAAAAAAATACTGAATGGGCAGGTAAGCATTAAGAAAAAAGAACTAAGGTTCTAAAATAACTATAACCGATAATGAAAAAGTAGATCTCTCGATTGTGACAGCAAGCATCTCAGGGTTGTGTGGTCTTGCTATTGATGAGTGAAAAGATAGCTATTTCATAAAAACAAGCAATGTTATAGACCAAAAAACTAAAGAAATAGTGGGAAGAGAATGCAAGCTATCTGGCAAGCTATATCTAAGCAAAAGATGTTAAAAAATTTTTTACGATGTTGCTACGAACTTCAAGACGTCGAGGCCTTGACACTGATTTTTAACTACCACATTATTGCTTTGTGTTCTGTTGTAGGGAGTAGTTCCATAAATGCAAGTTTGGTGAATACAACACCAGCCCTAATACCTGGTATCAACGTCAGTTCAGAAGCATCAAGCTCAACAAGTTCCAGCGGCAGTATCACAACATCATTTCCCGGATCCAACCTTACCAGTGCTGCCAACAATGTCACATTTCCAGTGACCTCTTTGACCAGTAAGTCTGTATTATGTCTTTAGTAAATTGAATCCCAAGATGGCCTCTCTGTTCCACCAAAAAAGAAAGAAATAAAGATGTCCAAATTGGAAATATGTTTGTAAAATTGTTTAAAGCTGCGTGAAACAATATTGGAAACATTGTGTAGCATTGCTTTGGTATACAGCTTGTTTAATGTGCGCGAGCTAAAATAGCCAGTATTGTTTCTTGTAACTGGGTATAATTTGGACATCAATACTTTTAAAGGTAGGCCTAGATTTTGCCAGTTTGAATGAATGACTTATAAACAGTGCTTTGTATGTGTGAGTAACTTGTAATTTTTGTATGTTGAAAACTTGTTTTTCATCAGATACACATATATAGCCACAAACACTACATTTTCTGTATTTGAGTAGTTCCGAAAAAGTGGTAGCATGAAGCAATTCCCCCTCTATCACACCAGTTCCATAATAAGAGAATTTCCGTACTTCCGATGCTAAAATGTGCATGTACATTTTTGATGACTTAGGCCATGAAGGGGTCTATATTGTGTATTATAGCATGGCTGGCATGCAGTTTATAATATCAGTGGGCACCTTTAACAAGAAATTGTACCATTGGCAATACGTACGTTATTAAGAAAACACAGGTGATATAGTTGTCTATGGATGATTTCAAAACACACTAACAAAATTTACGGTGTGTCTTTTGAGCCAAAAACTGCACCGTTTCACCCATTTATCACTTATGTAAATGACAACATACAGATGAATATACCCTATGCAAAAGTGATGATACTTAACTAGACTCTTTCTAGGATTTTGTCATCTTATAGAAGTGGAGTGACTGAGAAGTTAGCAAGGTGTAGGCTAACATTAATATTACTAGTTTAGTTTGCGTAACTTGGTAGTCTATGTGAGCGTGTACCATAATGTTGCTATTGTAAAATTCAAGAGAAGTTACGTTAGTATGCTTAAATGAGTAACCAAGCATATAGCTAGCTAATGTTAATTAATAGTTAATATTATAGCTTATCTCCTAACTTTATGTTCTGTATGTCTTATTGCTTAATTATAAAACAGATAGTTCTGGTCCTAGATGCTGATTGGTCAATACAGTGTTCCAGCCATGCTATAATACATAATACAGTAACAGCTATGAGGTGACACAATAATAAGACTATTTTGGTTACACTGACCTATAAAATGCTATTCCAAAAGCAAAATTAGACATGTTATACATTGTTAGAAAGCTTATACTTTCACCTACTGAATAAATGAATTGTTAATCAAGCCAGACTGTACTGAAGATGGTGACACCACCGTAAACAACACGTGTGGTATTACGCACAGCTATTTTTGGAACCTCTGAACCTCTTTAGCAACCGAGTCGGACTCTGCTGCTGCCGCCATAAAAACTGTAAAACTGTAGCGTTGACTGGAGCCGACCAATGACTGGAGCCGAAAACGACTAATGTTATGTAGCAATTACGTAGTGATATTGAAGAAAAACCTTTGTTACAATGAATTGAAGCGTTTTAGAAATCAAAAAGGTAAATTTATGAAAATAAAAAAAAGAAGTGTCGCTTTAAAATATTTAAGTCGATGCATTTTCAGCATCGACGTCATCGATTATGTCGACTAATTGCGGCAGCCCTACAATACAGTAACGGCTATGAAGCGACACACCCGTTCGCGTTATCACAGTGCACCTTTAGGAAGAGACTGGCCAGTGGCATAATGTTATTAGACCAACAACTTTGGATAAGCTACATTTAAGAGAACCCACAATAGAAAAATACGGTGCAAAAAAGCAGGCCAATAATATGAACAGTTTTAACATTGCTTTTAATAAGAAACAAGAAACAGAGTGCTGTACGCCACATTGTGGGATGGCAGGTGAGCTGTCCGGCAAGTTACAGCTTGGCGGGGCATGCCCCATACCTATACAGCACTGCGGCAGTTTTCAGGGTTACCTACAGAAATAACCCCAATGACCACAAACTCGCAACCCTTAAGAAATAGCCAATATTATTTATTCTACCTTGGCCTCATTTTCTACTGATTACCATCAGAAAGTGAATGTTTGCCGTGCAAACCTGCACCTCAATGGCACGTTTAGTGAATTCAATGAATTGTGTGACATTCGTAGGAAAGAAAACACAAAACTCATTGGTCTGTTCATATGATTGTTGTAGCCAGTGACCAGATCAGACTGGTGAATGGAGATGACCCATGCTCTGGCAGAGTGGAGATCTACCATGATGGTCAGTGGGGAACGGTGTGTGATGACATCTGGGACCTAGACAACGCTGAGGTGGTGTGTAGACAGGTGGGCTGTGGCAGAGCTGTGGCTGCTCAAAGCTCTGCCCACTTTAGAGAGGGCAGCGGGCCCATCTGGTTGGATGATGTGAGGTGTTCAGGAAGTGAATCTGCCCTGACACAGTGCCAGCACCTTGGGTTTGGGTCACACAACTGTGGTCACAATGAAGATGCTGGCGTGGTTTGCTCAGGTAGGAAATCTTCAGTTTGTTTTTTAATTGCCTCAAATGGACTGTTACAAAGATGAACATGAGAACATATGCAGTGTTCAGTTTAAGTGCAATTCACATGTCTGTGTTAATGTTCGTAATCATTAATAACTGTGAGCCAGTTTTATAATCAATGTTGAGTGATATCTTTGGCGGGAGGCAGTATTTATAATCCACTTTTGATTTTAGTGCTGGGTAATGTTTGTGACATGCTCTAGAAGTCCACTGAATGTGGGTGGGTATGTGTTACTGTCATTGTGAACAAAATGCAAACAGTGTGAACAATGGACAGTCTTTCGATGTTTCTCTAAGTTTGCACGTTTTAGGACAAAAAATGACAGTGGATTTTGTTCACTGGATCCTTTCTGTCATGAAGACACCGACTTAACCGAAATTCATGTTGTCATTTCAAAAATGCATAGAAGATGCACCCCCCCAAGCTTGTTTTGCCAACCCACATTACAAAATAAGGAACCATTGTTGTTAAAACATTGGCATCATAAAATAGCATATACAGATATAATTGTGAGTTTTAGCACTTTCAAGTGGTATAATGTGTGACCAGATTGATTAATAATTTCACTGTAAAAAAAAAAAAAATACTGAATGGGCAGGTAAGCATTAAGAAAAAAGAACTAAGGTTCTAAAATAACTATAACCGATAATGAAAAAGTAGATCTCTCGATTGTGACAGCAAGCATCTCAGGGTTGTGTGGTCTTGCTATTGATGAGTGAAAAGATAGCTATTTCATAAAAACAAGCAATGTTATAGACCAAAAAACTAAAGAAATAGTGGGAAGAGAATGCAAGCTAGCTGGCAAGCTATATCTAAGCAAAAGATGTTAAAAAATTTTTTACGATGTTGCTACGAACTTCAAGACGTCGAGGCCTTGACACTGATTTTTAACTACCACATTATTGCTTTGTGTTCTGTTGTAGGGAGTAGTTCCATAAATGCAAGTTTGGTGAATACAACACCAGCCCTAATACCTGGTATCAACGTCAGTTCAGAAGCATCAAGCTCAACAAGTTCCAGCGGCAGTATCACAACATCATTTCCCGGATCCAACCTTACCAGTGCTGCCAACAATGTCACATTTCCAGTGACCTCTTTGACCAGTAAGTCTGTATTATGTCTTTAGTAAATTGAATCCCAAGCTGGCCTCTCTGTTCCACCAAAAAAGAAAGAAATAAAGATGTCCAAATTGGAAATATGTTTGTAAAATTGTTTAAAGCTGCGTGAAACAATATTGGAAACATTGGGTAGCATTGCTTTGGTATACAGCTTGTTTAATGTGCGCGAGCTAAAATAGCCAGTATTGTTTCTTGTAACTGGGTATAATTTGGACATCAATACTTTTAAAGGTAGGCCTAGATTTTGCCAGTTTGAATGAATGACTTATAAACAGTGCTTTGTATGTGTGAGTAACTTGTAATTTTTGTATGTTGAAAACTTGTTTTTCATCAGATACACATATATAGCCACAAACACTACATTTTCTGTATTTGAGTAGTTCCGAAAAAGTGGTAGCATGAAGCAATTCCCCCTCTATCACACCAGTTCCATAATAAGAGAATTTCCGTACTTCCGATGCTAAAATGTGCATGTACATTTTTGATGACTTAGGCCATGAAGGGGTCTATATTGTGTATTATAGCATGGCTGGCATGCAGTTTATAATATCAGTGGGCACCTTTAACAAGAAATTGTACCATTGGCAATACGTACGTTATTAAGAAAACACAGGTGATATAGTTGTCTATGGATGATTTCAAAACACACTAACAAAATTTACGGTGTGTCTTTTGAGCCAAAAACTGCACCTGTTTCACCCATTTATCACTTATGTAAATGACAACATACAGATGAATATACCCTATGCAAAAGTGATGATACTTAACTAGACTCTTTCTAGGATTTTGTCATCTTATAGAAGTGGAGTGACTGAGAAGTTAGCAAGGTGTAGGCTAACATTAATATTACTAGTTTAGTTTGCGTAACTTGGTAGTCTATGTGAGCGTGTACCATAATGTTGCTATTGTAAAATTCAAGAGAAGTTACGTTAGTATGCTTAAATGAGTAACCAAGCATATAGCTAGCTAATGTTAATTAATAGTTAATATTATAGCTTATCTCCTAACTTTATGTTCTGTATGTCTTATTGCTTAATTATAAAACAGATAGTTCTGGTCCTAGATGCTGATTGGTCAATACAGTGTTCCAGCCATGCTATAATACATAATACAGTAACAGCTATGAGGTGACACAATAATAAGACTATTTTGGTTACACTGACCTATAAAATGCTATTCCAAAAGCAAAATTAGACATGTTATACATTGTTAGAAAGCTTATACTTTCACCTACTGAATAAATGAATTGTTAATCAAGCCAGACTGTACTGAAGATGGTGACACCACCGTAAACAACACGTGTGGTATTACGCACAGCTATTTTTGGAACCTCTGAACCTCTTTAGCAACCGAGTCGGACTCTGCTGCTGCCGCCATAAAAACTGTAAAACTGTAGCGTTGACTGGAGCTGACCAATGACTGGAGCCGAAAACGACTAATGTTATGTAGCAATTACGTAGTGATATTGAAGAAAAACCTTTGTTACAATGAATTGAAGCGTTTTAGAAATCAAAAAGGTAAATTTATAAAAATAAAAAAAAGAAGTGTCGCTTTAAAATATTTAAGTCGATGCATTTTCAGCATCGACGTCATCGATTATGTCGACTGATTGCGGCAGCCCTACAATACAGTAACGGCTATGAAGCGACACACCCGTTCGCGTTATCACAGTGCACCTTTAGGAAGAGACTGGCCAGTGGCATAATGTTATTGGACCAACAACTTTGGATAAGCTACATTTAAGAGAACCCACAATAGAAAAATACGGTGCAAAAAAGCAGGCCAATAATATGAACAGTTTTAACATTGCTTTTAATAAGAAACAAGAAACAGAGTGCTGTACGCCACATTGTGGGATGGCAGGTGTGCTGTCCGGCAAGTTACAGCTTGGCGGGGCATGCCCCATACCTATACAGCACTGCGGCAGTTTTCAGGGTTACCTACAGAAATAACCCCAATGACCACAAACTCGCAACCCTTAAGAAATAGCCAATATTATTTATTCTACCTTGGCCTCATTTTCTACTGATTACCATCAGAAAGTGAATGTTTGCCGTGCAAACCTGCACCTCAATGGCACGTTCAGTGAATTCAATGAATTGTGTGACATTCGTAGGAAAGAAAACACAAAACTCATTGGTCTGTTCATATGATTGTTGTAGCCAGTGACCAGATCAGACTGGTGAATGGAGATGACCCATGCTCTGGCAGAGTGGAGATCTACCATGATGGTCAGTGGGGAACGGTGTGTGATGACATCTGGGACCTAGACAACGCTGAGGTGGTGTGTAGACAGGTGGGCTGTGGCAGAGCTGTGGCTGCTCAAAGCTCTGCCCACTTTGGAGAGGGCAGCGGGCCCATCTGGTTGGATGATGTGAGGTGTTCAGGAAGTGAATCTGCCCTGACACAGTGCCAGCACCCTGGGTTTGGGTCACACAACTGTGGTCACAATGAAGATGCTGGCGTGGTTTGCTCAGGTAGGAAATCTTCAGTTTGTTTTTTAATTGCCTCAAATGGACTGTTACAAAGATGAACATGAGAACATATGCAGTGTTCAGTTTGAGTGCAATTCACATGTCTGTGTTAATGTTCGTAATCATTATTAACTGCGAGCCAATTTTATTATCAATGTCGAGTGATCTCTTTTGTGGGAGGCAGCCAATTCAGATGTGTTTGCCTGAGTGTGGTTGAGACTGCCTTCCATCATGCAAAATACTGACTTTACACATAGGAGGTATGGCCAATTAGTATATATTCCAAATATGTATTTTATACGTTTAACATTTAAATTGAACAATTTTATTGATGTTTAAAAGCTACATTTACATTTACATTCATGTTTAACATTTGCATTTACATTTACAGTCAATCTTTATTTTTATGTATAATATATCCTTTTTTAATCATACATTAATGAAAAATGTTACTCTTGAAAAAGCGATTACAATGTTTTGCGCCAATTTCTCTCTAAATGTTTAAAAGAAACATTTCAAAATTGTAGTACTTTTTTTCAGTTTGCCTTGGAAAATGGCACGTTCAGTGAATTCAGTGAATTGTGTGACATTCGTAGGAAAGAAAACACAAAACTCACTGGTCTGTTCATATGATTGTTGTAGCCAGTGACCAGATCAGACTGGTGAATGGTGATGACCCATGCTCTGGCAGAGTGGAGATCTACCATGATGGCCAGTGGGGAACAGTGTGTGATGAATTCTGGGACATGAACAACGCTGAGGTGGTGTGTAGACAGGTGGGCTGTGGCAGAGCTGTGGCTGCTCAAAGCAGTGCCCAATTTGGCCAGGGCAGTGGGCCCATCTGGTTGGATGATGTGAGATGCTCTGGAAACGAATCTGCCCTGACACAGTGCCAGCACCCTGGGTTTGGGTCACACAACTGTAGTCAGCATGAAGATGCTCATGTGGTTTGCTCAGGTAGGAAATCTTCTATGCTTTCATAATGGCCTTAAATTGACTGTTACAAAGATATACAAGAGAAAATATCTATTCCTTTTTGGAAAGAAAATTTCAAAGAACAGTACTCATTTTCAGTTGATGTAACAGCACAGAATTCTTGGCAGAATTTTTAATTGTTTGCATACCTGATACTGAGTGTCTGTCAAACCAAGATTTACATGTAGATGTATGAAACAGAGCACATGACTGTATTATCAAATGATTTATCCATCAGGTCCATCTTGTTTTATGATAAACCTGAATCTTTACTCATTTTAAATGTAGCTTGAACTCACCTTCTCTGGGCAAGATGATTAGAGCTGATATTTTTAAGCCTGTTATTACATCTCTCCCCTTTTCAGATAAATAAATAAATTACAGGGAAAAAAAACCTTTACTTGAGAAAAATATAAGAACCACAGAATTTATTGCTTATGTGAAGGAAGTCTTTATTATTACGCGAGGATGTGAATATTTCCATGAGATTTAAAAAAATGTGTTCCATGTAGCGATCAGACTGGAGAATGGAGATGATGAGTGCTCTGGCAGAGTGGAGATCTACCATGATGGTCAGTGGGGAACGGTGTGTGATGACATCTGGGACCTAGACAACGCTGAGGTGGTGTGTAGACAGTTGGGCTGTGGCAGAGCTGTGGCTGCTCAAAGCTCTGCCCACTTTGGACAGGGCAGCGGGCCCATCTGGTTGGATGATGTGAGGTGTTCAGGAAGTGAATCTGCCCTGACACAGTGCCAGCACCCTGGGTTTGGGTCACACAACTGTGGTCACAATGAAGATGCTGGCGTGGTTTGCTCAGGTAGGAAATCTTCAGTTTGTTTTTTAATTGCCTCAAATGGACTGTTACAAAGATGAACATGAGAACATATGCAGTGTTCAGTTTTAGTGCAATTCACATGTCTGTGTTAATGTTCGTAATCATTAATAACTGTGAGCCAGTTTTATAATCAATGTTGAGTGATATCTTTGGCGGGAGGCAGTATTTATAATCCACTTTTGATTTTAGTGCTGGGTAATGTTTGTGACATGCTCTAGAAGTCCACTGAATGTGGGTGGGTATGTGTTACTGTCATTGTGAACAAAATGCAAACAGTGTGAACAATGGACAGTCTTTCGATGTTTCTCTAAGTTTGCATGTTTTAGGACAAAAAATGACAGTGGATTTTGTTCACTGGATCCTTTCTGTCATGAAGACACCGACTTAACCGAAATTCATGTTGTCATTTCAAAAATGCATAGAAGATGCACCCCCCCAAGCTTGTTTTGCCAACCCACATTACAAAATAAGGAACCATTGTTGTTAAAACATTGGAATCATAAAATAGCATATACAGATATAATTGTGAGTTTTAGCACTTTCAAGTGGTATAATGTGTGACCAGATTGATTAATAATTTCACTGTAAAAAAAAAAAAAATACTGAATGGGCAGGTAAGCATTAAGAAAAAAGAACTAAGGTTCTAAAATAACTATAACCGATAATGAAAAAGTAGATCTCTCGATTGTGACAGCAAGCATCTCAGGGTTGTGTGGTCTTGCTATTGATGAGTGAAAAGATAGCTATTTCATAAAATCAAGCAATGTTATAGACCAAAAAACTAAAGAAATAGTGGGAAGAGAATGCAAGCTAGCTGGCAAGCTATATCTAAGCAAAAGATGTTAAAATTTTTTTTACGATGTTGCTACGAACTTCAAGACGTCGAGGCCTTGACACTGATTTTTAACTACCACATTATTGCTTTGTGTTCTGTTGTAGGGAGTAGTTCCATAAATGCAAGTTTGGTGAATACAACACCAGCCCTAATACCTGGTATCAACGTCAGTTCAGAAGCATCAAGCTCAACAAGTTCCAGCGGCAGTATCACAACATCATTTCCCGGATCCAACCTTACCAGTGCTGCCAACAATGTCACATTTCCAGTGACCTCTTTGACCAGTAAGTCTGTATTATGTCTTTAGTAAATTGAATCCCAAGCTGGCCTCTCTGTTCCACCAAAAAAGAAAGAAATAAAGATGTCCAAATTGGAAATATGTTTGTAAAATTGTTTAAAGTTGCGTGAAACAATATTGGAAACATTGGGTAGCATTGCTTTGGTATACAGCTTGTTTAATGTGCGCGAGCTAAAATAGCCAGTATTGTTTCTTGTAACTGGGTATAATTTGGACATCAATACTTTTAAAGGTAGGCCTAGATTTTGCCAGTTTGAATGAATGACTTATAAACAGTGCTTTGTATGTGTGAGTAACTTGTAATTTTTGTATGTTGAAAACTTGTTTTTCATCAGATACACATATATAGCCACAAACACTACATTTTCTGTATTTGTGTAGTTCCGAAAAAGTGGTAGCATGAAGCAATTCCCCCTCTATCACACCAGTTCCATAATAAGAGAATTTCCGTACTTCCGATGCTAAAATGTGCATGTACATTTTTGATGACTTAGGCCATGAAGGGGTCTATATTGTGTATTATAGCATGGCTGGCATGCAGTTTATAATATCAGTGGGCACCTTTAACGAGAAATTGTACCATTGGCAATACGTACGTTATTAAGAAAACACAGGTGATATAGTTGTCTATGGATGATTTCAAAACACACTAACAAAATTTACGGTGTGTCTTTTGAGCCAAAAACTGCACTGTTTCACCCATTTATCACTTATGTAAATGACAACATACAGATGAATATACCCTATGCAAAAGTGATGATACTTAACTAGACTCTTTCTAGGATTTTGTCATCTTATAGAAGTGGAGTGACTGAGAAGTTAGCAAGGTGTAGGCTAACATTAATATTACTAGTTTAGTTTGCGTAACTTGGTAGTCTATGTGAGCGTGTACCATAATGTTGCTATTGTAAAATTCAAGAGAAGTTATGTTAGTATGCTTAAATGAGTAACCAAGCATATAGCTAGCTAATGTTAATTAATAGTTAATATTATAGCTTATCTCCTAACTTTATGTTCTGTATGTCTTATTGCTTAATTATAAAACAGATAGTTCTGGTCCTAGATGCTGATTGGTCAATACAGTGTTCCAGCCATGCTATAATACATAATACAGTAACAGCTATGAGGTGACACAATAATAAGACTATTTTGGTTACACTGACCTATAAAATGCTATTCCAAAAGCAAAATTAGACATGTTATACATTGTTAGAAAGCTTATACTTTCACCTACTGAATAAATGAATTGTTAATCAAGCCAGACTGTACTGAAGATGGTGACACCACCGTAAACAACACGTGTGGTATTACGCACAGCTATTTTTGGAACCTCTGAACCTCTTTAGCAACCGAGTCGGACTCTGCTGCTGCCGCCATAAAAACTGTAAAACTGTAGCGTTGACTGGAGCTGACCAATGACTGGAGCCGAAAACGACTAATGTTATGTAGCAATTACGTAGTGATATTGAAGAAAAACCTTTGTTACAATGAATTGAAGCGTTTTAGAAATCAAAAAGGTAAATTTATAAAAATAAAAAAAAGAAGTGTCGCTTTAAAATATTTAAGTCGATGCATTTTCAGCATCGACGTCATCGATTATGTCGACTGATTGCGGCAGCCCTACAATACAGTAACGGCTATGAAGCGACACACCCGTTCGCGTTATCACAGTGCACCTTTAGGAAGAGACTGGCCAGTGGCATAATGTTATTGGACCAACAACTTTGGATAAGCTACATTTAAGAGAACCCACAATAGAAAAATACGGTGCAAAAAAGCAGGCCAATAATATGAACAGTTTTAACATTGCTTTTAATAAGAAACAAGAAACAGAGTGCTGTACGCCACATTGTGGGATGGCAGGTGTGCTGTCCGGCAAGTTACAGCTTGGCGGGGCATGCCCCATACCTATACAGCACTGCGGCAGTTTTCAGGGTTACCTACAGAAATAACCCCAATGACCACAAACTCGCAACCCTTAAGAAATAGCCAATATTATTTATTCTACCTTGGCCTCATTTTCTACTGATTACCATCAGAAAGTGAATGTTTGCCGTGCAAACCTGCACCTCAATGGCACGTTCAGTGAATTCAATGAATTGTGTGACATTCGTAGGAAAGAAAACACAAAACTCATTGGTCTGTTCATATGATTGTTGTAGCCAGTGACCAGATCAGACTGGTGAATGGAGATGACCCATGCTCTGGCAGAGTGGAGATCTACCATGATGGTCAGTGGGGAACGGTGTGTGATGACATCTGGGACCTAGACAACGCTGAGGTGGTGTGTAGACAGGTGGGCTGTGGCAGAGCTGTGGCTGCTCAAAGCTCTGCCCACTTTGGAGAGGGCAGCGGGCCCATCTGGTTGGATGATGTGAGGTGTTCAGGAAGTGAATCTGCCCTGACACAGTGCCAGCACCCTGGGTTTGGGTCACACAACTGTGGTCACAATGAAGATGCTGGCGTGGTTTGCTCAGGTAGGAAATCTTCAGTTTGTTTTTTAATTGCCTCAAATGGACTGTTACAAAGATGAACATGAGAACATATGCAGTGTTCAGTTTGAGTGCAATTCACATGTCTGTGTTAATGTTCGTAATCATTATTAACTGCGAGCCAATTTTATTATCAATGTCGAGTGATCTCTTTTGTGGGAGGCAGCCAATTCAGATGTGTTTGCCTGAGTGTGGTTGAGACTGCCTTCCATCATGCAAAATACTGACTTTACACATAGGAGGTATGGCCAATTAGTATATATTCCAAATATGTATTTTATACGTTTAACATTTAAATTGAACAATTTTATTGATGTTTAAAAGCTACATTTACATTTACATTCATGTTTAACATTTGCATTTACATTTACAGTCAATCTTTATTTTTATGTATAATATATCCTTTTTTAATCATACATTAATGAAAAATGTTACTCTTGAAAAAGCGATTACAATGTTTTGCGCCAATTTCTCTCTAAATGTTTAAAAGAAACATTTCAAAATTGTAGTACTTTTTTTCAGTTTGCCTTGGAAAATGGCACGTTCAGTGAATTCAGTGAATTGTGTGACATTCGTAGGAAAGAAAACACAAAACTCACTGGTCTGTTCATATGATTGTTGTAGCCAGTGACCAGATCAGACTGGTGAATGGAGATGACCCATGCTCTGGCAGAGTGGAGATCTACCATGATGGCCAGTGGGGAACAGTGTGTGATGAATTCTGGGACATGAACAACGCTGAGGTGGTGTGTAGACAGGTGGGCTGTGGCAGAGCTGTGGCTGCTCAAAGCAGTGCCCAATTTGGCCAGGGCAGTGGGCCCATCTGGTTGGATGATGTGAGATGCTCTGGAAACGAATCTGCCCTGACACAGTGCCAGCACCCTGGGTTTGGGTCACACAACTGTAGTCAGCATGAAGATGCTCATGTGGTTTGCTCAGGTAGGAAATCTTCTATGCTTTCATAATGGCCTTAAATTGACTGTTACAAAGATATACAAGAGAAAATATCTATTCCTTTTTGGAAAGAAAATTTCAAAGAACAGTACTCATTTTCAGTTGATGTAACAGCACAGAATTCTTGGCAGAATTTTTAATTGTTTGCATACCTGATACTGAGTGTCTGTCAAACCAAGATTTACATGTAGATGTATGAAACAGAGCACATGACTGTATTATCAAATGATTTATCCATCAGGTCCATCTTGTTTTATGATAAACCTGAATCTTTACTCATTTTAAATGTAGCTTGAACTCACCTTCTCTGGGCAAGATGATTAGAGCTGATATTTTTAAGCCTGTTATTACATCTCTCCCCTTTTCAGATAAATAAATAAATTACAGGGAAAAAAAACCTTTACTTGAGAAAAATATAAGAACCACAGAATTTATTGCTTATGTGAAGGAAGTCTTTATTATTACGCGAGGATGTGAATATTTCCATGAGATTTAAAAAAATGTGTTCCATGTAGCGATCAGACTGGAGAATGGAGATGATGAGTGCTCTGGCAGAGTGGAGATCTACCATGATGGTCAGTGGGGAACGGTGTGTGATGACATCTGGGACCTAGACAACGCTGAGGTGGTGTGTAGACAGTTGGGCTGTGGCAGAGCTGTGGCTGCTCAAAGCTCTGCCCACTTTGGACAGGGCAGCGGGCCCATCTGGTTGGATGATGTGAGGTGTTCAGGAAGTGAATCTGCCCTGACACAGTGCCAGCACCCTGGGTTTGGGTCACACAACTGTGGTCACAATGAAGATGCTGGCGTGGTTTGCTCAGGTAGGAAATCTTCAGTTTGTTTTTTAATTGCCTCAAATGGACTGTTACAAAGATGAACATGAGAACATATGCAGTGTTCAGTTTGAGTGCAATTCACATGTCTGTGTTAATGTTCGTAATCATTAATAACTGTGAGCCAGTTTTATAATCAATGTTGAGTGATATCTTTGGCGGGAGGCAGTATTTATAATCCACTTTTGATTTTAGTGCTGGGTAATGTTTGTGACATGCTCTAGAAGTCCACTGAATGTGGGTGGGTATGTGTTACTGTCATTGTGAACAAAATGCAAACAGTGTGAACAATGGACAGTCTTTCGATGTTTCTCTAAGTTTGCATGTTTTAGGACAAAAAATGACAGTGGATTTTGTTCACTGGATCCTTTCTGTCATGAAGACACCGACTTAACCGAAATTCATGTTGTCATTTCAAAAATGCATAGAAGATGCACCCCCCCAAGCTTGTTTTGCCAACCCACATTACAAAATAAGGAACCATTGTTGTTAAAACATTGGAATCATAAAATAGCATATACAGATATAATTGTGAGTTTTAGCACTTTCAAGTGGTATAATGTGTGACCAGATTGATTAATAATTTCACTGTAAAAAAAAAAAAAATACTGAATGGGCAGGTAAGCATTAAGAAAAAAGAACTAAGGTTCTAAAATAACTATAACCGATAATGAAAAAGTAGATCTCTCGATTGTGACAGCAAGCATCTCAGGGTTGTGTGGTCTTGCTATTGATGAGTGAAAAGATAGCTATTTCATAAAAACAAGCAATGTTATAGACCAAAAAACTAAAGAAATAGTGGGAAGAGAATGCAAGCTAGCTGGCAAGCTATATCTAAGCAAAAGATGTTAAAATTTTTTTTACGATGTTGCTACGAACTTCAAGACGTCGAGGCCTTGACACTGATTTTTAACTACCACATTATTGCTTTGTGTTCTGTTGTAGGGAGTAGTTCCATAAATGCAAGTTTGGTGAATACAACACCAGCCCTAATACCTGGTATCAACGTCAGTTCAGAAGCATCAAGCTCAACAAGTTCCAGCGGCAGTATCACAACATCATTTCCCGGATCCAACCTTACCAGTGCTGCCAACAATGTCACATTTCCAGTGACCTCTTTGACCAGTAAGTCTGTATTATGTCTTTAGTAAATTGAATCCCAAGCTGGCCTCTCTGTTCCACCAAAAAAGAAAGAAATAAAGATGTCCAAATTGGAAATATGTTTGTAAAATTGTTTAAAGTTGCGTGAAACAATATTGGAAACATTGGGTAGCATTGCTTTGGTATACAGCTTGTTTAATGTGCGCGAGCTAAAATAGCCAGTATTGTTTCTTGTAACTGGGTATAATTTGGACATCAATACTTTTAAAGGTAGGCCTAGATTTTGCCAGTTTGAATGAATGACTTATAAACAGTGCTTTGTATGTGTGAGTAACTTGTAATTTTTGTATGTTGAAAACTTGTTTTTCATCAGATACACATATATAGCCACAAACACTACATTTTCTGTATTTGTGTAGTTCCGAAAAAGTGGTAGCATGAAGCAATTCCCCCTCTATCACACCAGTTCCATAATAAGAGAATTTCCGTACTTCCGATGCTAAAATGTGCATGTACATTTTTGATGACTTAGGCCATGAAGGGGTCTATATTGTGTATTATAGCATGGCTGGCATGCAGTTTATAATATCAGTGGGCACCTTTAACGAGAAATTGTACCATTGGCAATACGTACGTTATTAAGAAAACACAGGTGATATAGTTGTCTATGGATGATTTCAAAACACACTAACAAAATTTACGGTGTGTCTTTTGAGCCAAAAACTGCACTGTTTCACCCATTTATCACTTATGTAAATGACAACATACAGATGAATATACCCTATGCAAAAGTGATGATACTTAACTAGACTCTTTCTAGGATTTTGTCATCTTATAGAAGTGGAGTGACTGAGAAGTTAGCAAGGTGTAGGCTAACATTAATATTACTAGTTTAGTTTGCGTAACTTGGTAGTCTATGTGAGCGTGTACCATAATGTTGCTATTGTAAAATTCAAGAGAAGTTATGTTAGTATGCTTAAATGAGTAACCAAGCATATAGCTAGCTAATGTTAATTAATAGTTAATATTATAGCTTATCTCCTAACTTTATGTTCTGTATGTCTTATTGCTTAATTATAAAACAGATAGTTCTGGTCCTAGATGCTGATTGGTCAATACAGTGTTCCAGCCATGCTATAATACATAATACAGTAACAGCTATGAGGTGACACAATAATAAGACTATTTTGGTTACACTGACCTATAAAATGCTATTCCAAAAGCAAAATTAGACATGTTATACATTGTTAGAAAGCTTATACTTTCACCTACTGAATAAATGAATTGTTAATCAAGCCAGACTGTACTGAAGATGGTGACACCACCGTAAACAACACGTGTGGTATTACGCACAGCTATTTTTGGAACCTCTGAACCTCTTTAGCAACCGAGTCGGACTCTGCTGCTGCCGCCATAAAAACTGTAAAACTGTAGCGTTGACTGGAGCTGACCAATGACTGGAGCCGAAAACGACTAATGTTATGTAGCAATTACGTAGTGATATTGAAGAAAAACCTTTGTTACAATGAATTGAAGCGTTTTAGAAATCAAAAAGGTAAATTTATAAAAATAAAAAAAAGAAGTGTCGCTTTAAAATATTTAAGTCGATGCATTTTCAGCATCGACGTCATCGATTATGTCGACTGATTGCGGCAGCCCTACAATACAGTAACGGCTATGAAGCGACACACCCGTTCGCGTTATCACAGTGCACCTTTAGGAAGAGACTGGCCAGTGGCATAATGTTATTGGACCAACAACTTTGGATAAGCTACATTTAAGAGAACCCACAATAGAAAAATACGGTGCAAAAAAGCAGGCCAATAATATGAACAGTTTTAACATTGCTTTTAATAAGAAACAAGAAACAGAGTGCTGTACGCCACATTGTGGGATGGCAGGTGTGCTGTCCGGCAAGTTACAGCTTGGCGGGGCATGCCCCATACCTATACAGCACTGCGGCAGTTTTCAGGGTTACCTACAGAAATAACCCCAATGACCACAAACTCGCAACCCTTAAGAAATAGCCAATATTATTTATTCTACCTTGGCCTCATTTTCTACTGATTACCATCAGAAAGTGAATGTTTGCCGTGCAAACCTGCACCTCAATGGCACGTTCAGTGAATTCAATGAATTGTGTGACATTCGTAGGAAAGAAAACACAAAACTCATTGGTCTGTTCATATGATTGTTGTAGCCAGTGACCAGATCAGACTGGTGAATGGAGATGACCCATGCTCTGGCAGAGTGGAGATCTACCATGATGGTCAGTGGGGAACGGTGTGTGATGACATCTGGGACCTAGACAACGCTGAGGTGGTGTGTAGACAGGTGGGCTGTGGCAGAGCTGTGGCTGCTCAAAGCTCTGCCCACTTTGGACAGGGCAGCGGGCCCATCTGGTTGGATGATGTGAGGTGTTCAGGAAGTGAATCTGCCCTGACACAGTGCCAGCACCCTGGGTTTGGGTCACACAACTGTGGTCACAATGAAGATGCTGGCGTGGTTTGCTCAGGTAGGAAATCTTCAGTTTGTTTTTTAATTGCCTCAAATGGACTGTTACAAAGATGAACATGAGAACATATGCAGTGTTCAGTTTAAGTGCAATTCACATGTCTGTGTTAATGTTCGTAATCATTATTAACTGCAAGCCAATTTTATTATCAATGTCGAGTGATATCTTTTGTGGGAGGCAGCCAATTCAGATGTGTTTGCCTGAGTGTGGTTGAGACTACCTTCCATCATGCAAAATACTGACTTTACACATAGGAGGCATGGCCAATTAGTATATATTCCAAATATGTAGTTTATACGTTTAACATTTAAATTGAACAATTTTATTGATGTTTAAAAGCTACATTTACTTTTACATTCTTGTTTAACATTTGCATTTACATTTGCAGTCAATCTTTATTTTTATGTATAATATATCCTTTTTTAATCATACATTAATGAAAAATGTTACTCTTGAAAAAGCGATTACAATGTTTTGCGCCAATTTCTCTCTAAATGTTTAAAAGAAACATTTCAAAATTGTAGTACTTTTTTTCAGTTTGCCTTGGAAAATGGCACGTTCAGTGAATTCAGTGAATTGTGTGACATTCGTAGGAAAGAAAACACAAAACTCACTGGTCTGTTCATATGATTGTTGTAGCCAGTGACCAGATCAGACTGGTGAATGGAGATGACCCATGCTCTGGCAGAGTGGAGATCTACCATGATGGCCAGTGGGGAACAGTGTGTGATGAATTCTGGGACATGAACAACGCTGAGGTGGTGTGTAGACAGGTGGGCTGTGGCAGAGCTGTGGCTGCTCAAAGCAGTGCCCAATTTGGCCAGGGCAGTGGGCCCATCTGGTTGGATGATGTGAGATGCTCTGGAAACGAATCTGCCCTGACACAGTGCCAGCACCCTGTGTTTGGGTCACACAACTGTAGTCAGCATGAAGATGCTCATGTGGTTTGCTCAGGTAGGAAATCTTCTATGCTTTCATAATGGCCTTAAATTGACTGTTACAAAGATGTACAAGAGAAAATATCTATTCCTTTTTGGAAAGAAAATTTCAAAGAACAGTGCTCATTTTCAGTTGATGTAACATCACAGAATTCTTGGCAGAATTTTTAATTGTTTGCATACCTGATACTGAGTGTCTGTCAAACCAAGATTTACATGTAGATGTATGAAACAGAGCACATGACTGTATTATCAAATGATTTATCCATCAGGTCCATCTTGTTTTATGATAAACCTGAATCTTTACTCATTTTAAATGTAGCTTGAACTCACCTTCTCTGGGCAAGATGATTAGAGCTGATATTTTTAAGCCTGTTATTACATCTCTCCCCTTTTCAGATAAAGAAATAAATTACAGGGAAAAAAAACCTTTACTTGAGAAAAATATAAGAACCACAGAATTTATTGCTTATGTGAAGGAAGTCTTTATTATTACGCGAGGATGTGAATATTTCCATGAGATTTAAAAAAATGTGTTCCATGTAGCGATCAGACTGGAGAATGGAGATGATGAGTGCTCTGGCAGAGTGGAGATCTACCATGATGGTCAGTGGGGAACGGTGTGTGATGACATCTGGGACCTAGACAACGCTGAGGTGGTGTGTAGACAGTTGGGCTGTGGCAGAGCTGTGGCTGCTCAAAGCTTTGCCCACTTTGGACAGGGCAGCGGGCCCATCTGGTTGGATGATGTGAGGTGTTCAGGAAGTGAATCTGCCCTGACACAGTGCCAGCACCCTGGGTTTGGGTCACACAACTGTGGTCACAATGAAGATGCTGGCGTGGTTTGCTCAGGTAGGAAATCTTCAGTTTGTTTTTTAATTGCCTCAAATGGACTGTTACAAAGATGAACATGAGAACATATGCAGTGTTCAGTTTAAGTGCAATTCACATGTCTGTGTTAATGTTCGTAATCTTTAATAACTGTGAGCCAGTTTTATAATCAATGTTGAGTGATATCTTTGGCGGGAGGCAGTATTTATAATCCACTTTTGATTTTAGTGCTGGGTAATGTTTGTGACATGCTCTAGAAGTCCACTGAATGTGGGTGGGTATGTGTTACTGTCATTGTGAACAAAATGCAACCAGTGTGAACAATGGACAGTCTTTCGATGTTTCTCTAAGTTTGCACGTTTTAGGACAAAAAATGACAGTGGATTTTGTTCACTGGATTCTTTCTGTCATGAAGCCACCGACTTAACCGAAATTCATGTTGTCATTTCAAAAATGCATAGAAGATGCACCCCCCAAGCTTGTTTTGCCAACCCACATTACAAAATAAGGAACCATTGTTGTTAAAACATTGGCATCATAAAATAGCATATACAGATATAATTGTGAGTTTTAGCACTTTCAAGTGGTATAATGTGTGACCAGATTGATTAATAATTTCACTGTAAAAAAAAAACTGAATGGGCAGGTAAGCATTAAGAAAAAAGAACTAAGGTTCTAAAATAACTATAACCGATAATGAAAAAGTAGATCTCTCGATTGTGACAGCAAGCATCTCAGGGTTGTGTGGTCTTGCTATTTATGAGTGAAAAGATAGCTATTTCATAAAATCAAGCAATGTTATAGACCAAAAAACTAAAGAAATAGTGGGAAGAGAATGCAAGCTAGCTGGCAAGCTATATCTAAGCAAAAGATGTTAAAATTTTCTTTATGATGTTGCCACGAACTTCAAGGCGTCAAGGCCTTGACACTGATTTTTAACTACTACATTATTGCTTTGTGTTCTGTTGTAGGGAGTAGTTCCATAAATGCAAGTTTGGTGAATACAACACAAGCCCTAATACCTGGTATCAACGTCAGTTCAGAAGCATCAAGCTCAACAAGTTCCAACGGCAGTATCACAACATCATTTCCCGGATCCAACCTTACCAGTGCTGCCAACAATGTCGCATTTCCAGTGACCTCTTTAACCAGTAAGTCTGTATTATGTCTTTAGTAAATTGAATCCCAAGCTGGCCACTCTGTTCCACCGAAAAAGAAAGAAATAAAGATGTCCAAATTGTAAATATGTTTGTAAAATTGTTTAAAGTTGCGTGAAACAATATTGGAAACTTTGGGTAGCATTGCTTTGGTATACAGCTTGTTTAATGTGCGCAAGCTAAAATAGCCAGTATTGTTTCTTGTAACTGGGTATAATTTGGACATCAATACTTTTAAAGGTAGGCCTAGATTTTGCCAGTTTGAATGAATGACTTATAAACAGTGCTTTGTATGTGTGAGTAACTTGTAATTTTTGTATGTTGAAAACTTGTTTTTCATCAGATACACATATATAGCCACAAACACTACATTTTCTGTATTTGAGTAGTTCCGAAAAAGTGGTAGCATGAAGCAATTCCCCCTCTATCACACCAGTTCCATAATAATACAATTTCCGTACTTCCGTTGCCAAAATGTGCATGTAAATTTTTGGTGACTTAGGCCATGAAGGGGTCTATATTGTGTATTATAGCATGGCTGGCATGCAGTTTATAATATCAGTGGGCACCTTTAACAAGACATTGTACCATTGGCAATAGGTACGTTATTAAGAAAACACAGGTGATCTAGTTGTCTATGGATGATTTCAAAACACACTAACAAAATTTATGGTGTGTCTTTTGAGCCAAAAACTGCACTGTTTCACCCATTTATCACTTATGTAAATGACAACATACAGATGAATATACCCTATGCAAAAGTGATGATACTTAACTAGACTCTTTCTAGGGTTTTGTCATTTTATAGAAGTGGAGTGACTGACAAGTTAGCAAGGTGTAGGCTAACATTAATATTACTAGTTTAGTTTGCATGACTTGGTAGTCTATGTGAGCGTGTAGCATAATGTTGCTATGAAGGTAGGCTCCATGTCCAGGGATCAGACACAGGCTAAAATGTTTCAAATAAGCTCAGGTTAACTGTGTAGCAGTCAAAAATGTAGCTAGAAAGCGGCTCTATTCACTCTACCACAAATAGTTGATAGCAAATGAGCTTGTGTCAATATTTCCATTGTTTTGGTGTTTAAAAATGTTTAAAAGAAACATTTCAAAATTGTAGTACTTTTTTCAATTTGCCTTGGAAAATGGCACGTTCAGTGAATTCAGTGAATTGTGTGACATTCGTAGGAAAGAAAACACAAAACTCATTGGTTTGTTCATATGATTGTTGTAGCCAGTGACCAGATCAGACTGGTGAATGGAGATGACCCATGCTCTGGCAGAGTGGAGATCTACCATGATAGCCAGTGGGGAACGGTGTGTGATGACTTCTGGGACATGAACAACGCTGAGGTGGTGTGTAGACAGTTGGGCTGTGGCAAAGCTCTGGCTGCTCAAAACAGTGCCCACTTTGGACAGGGCAGCGGGCCCATCTGGTTGGATGATGTGAGGTGCTCTGCAAATGAATCTGCCCTGACACAGTGCCAGCACCCTGGGTTTGGGTCACACAACTGTGGTCACCATGAAGATGCTGGTGTGGTTTGCTCAGGTAGGAAATCTTCAGTTTGTTTTTTAATTGCCTCAAATGGACTGTTACAAAGATGAACATGAGAACATATGCAGTGTTCAGTTTAAGTGCAATTCACATGTCTGTGTTAATGTTCGTAATCATTAATAACTGTGAGCCAGTTTTATAATCAATGTTGAGTGATATCTTTGGCGGGAGGCAGTATTTATAATCCACTTTTGATTTTAGTGCTGGGTAATGTTTGTGACATGCTCTAGAAGTCCACTGAATGTGGGTGGGTATGTGTTACTGTCATTGTGAACAAAATGCAAACAGTGTGAACAATGGACAGTCTTTCGATGTTTCTCTAAGTTTGCACGTTTTAGGACAAAAAATGACAGTGGATTTTGTTCACTGGATCCTTTCTGTGATAAAGACACCGACTTAACCGAAATTCATGTTGTCATTTCAAAAATGCATAGAAGCTGCACCCTCCCAAGCTTGTTTTTCCAACCCACATTACAAAATAAGGATCCATTGTTGTTAAAACATTGGCATCATAAAATAGCATATACAGATATAATTGTGAGTTTTAACACTTTCAAGTTGTATAATGTGTGACCAGATTGATTAATAATTTCACTGTAAAAAATAAAAAACTGAATGGGCAGGTAAGCATTAAGAAAAAAGAACTAAGGTTCTAAAATAACTATAACCGATAATGAAAAAGTAGATCTCTTGATTGTGACAGCAAGCATCTCAGGGTTGTGTGGTCTTGCTATTTATGAGTGAAAAGATAGCTATTTCTTAAAATCAAGCAATGTTATAGACCAAAAAACTAAAGAAATAGTGGGAAGAGAATGCAAGCTAGCTGGCAAGCTATATCTAAGCAAAAGATGTTAAAATTTTCTTTATGATGTTGCCACGAACTTCAAGGCGTCAAGGCCTTGACACTGATTTTTAACTACTACATTATTGCTTTGTGTTCTGTTGTAGGGAGTAGTTCCATAAATGCAAGTTTGGTGAATACAACACAAGCCCTAATACCTGGTATCAACGTCAGTTCAGAAGCATCAAGCTCAACAAGTTCCAACGGCAGTATCACAACATCATTTCCCGGATCCAACCTTACCAGTGCTGCCAACAATGTCGCATTTCCAGTGACCTCTTTAACCAGTAAGTCTGTATTATGTCTTTAGTAAATTGAATCCCAAGCTGGCCACTCTGTTCCACCGAAAAAGAAAGAAATAAAGATGTCCAAATTGTAAATATGTTTGTAAAATTGTTTAAAGTTGCGTGAAACAATATTGGAAACTTTGGGTAGCATTGCTTTGGTATACAGCTTGTTTAATGTGCGCAAGCTAAAATAGCCAGTATTGTTTCTTGTAACTGGGTATAATTTGGACATCAATACTTTTAAAGGTAGGCCTAGATTTTGCCAGTTTGAATGAATGACTTATAAACAGTGCTTTGTATGTGTGAGTAACTTGTAATTTTTGTATGTTGAAAACTTGTTTTTCATCAGATACACATATATAGCCACAAACACTACATTTTCTGTATTTGAGTAGTTCCGAAAAAGTGGTAGCATGAAGCAATTCCCCCTCTATCACACCAGTTCCATAATAATACAATTTCCGTACTTCCGTTGCCAAAATGTGCATGTAAATTTTTGGTGACTTAGGCCATGAAGGGGTCTATATTGTGTATTATAGCATGGCTGGCATGCAGTTTATAATATCAGTGGGCACCTTTAACAAGACATTGTACCATTGGCAATAGGTACGTTATTAAGAAAACACAGGTGATATAGTTGTCTATGGATGATTTCAAAACACACTAACAAAATTTATGGTGTGTCTTTTGAGCCAAAAACTGCACTGTTTCACCCATTTATCACTTATGTAAATGACAACATACAGATGAATATACCCTATGCAAAAGTGATGATACTTAACTAGACTCTTTCTAGGGTTTTGTCATTTTATAGAAGTGGAGTGACTGACAAGTTAGCAAGGTGTAGGCTAACATTAATATTACTAGTTTAGTTTGCATGACTTGGTAGTCTATGTGAGCGTGTAGCATAATGTTGCTATGAAGGTAGGCTCCATGTCCAGGGATCAGACACAGGCTAAAATGTTTCAAATAAGCTCACGTTAACTGTGTAGCAGTCAAAAATGTAGCTAGAAAGCGGCTCTATTCACTCTACCTCAAATAGCTGATAGCAAATGAGCTTGTGTCAATATTTCCATTGTTTTGGTGTTTAAAAATGTTTAAAAGAAACATTTCAAAATTGTAGTACTTTTTTCAATTTGCCTTGGAAAATGGCACGTTCAGTGAATTCAGTGAATTGTGTGACATTCGTAGGAAAGAAAACACAAAACTCATTGGTTTGTTCATATGATTGTTGTAGCCAGTGACCAGATCAGACTGGTGAATGGAGATGACCCATGCTCTGGCAGAGTGGAGATCTACCATGATAGCCAGTGGGGAACGGTGTGTGATGACTTCTGGGACATGAACAACGCTGAGGTGGTGTGTAGACAGTTGGGCTGTGGCAAAGCTCTGGCTGCTCAAAACAGTGCCCACTTTGGACAGGGCAGCGGGCCCATCTGGTTGGATGATGTGAGGTGCTCTGCAAATGAATCTGCCCTGACACAGTGCCAGCACCCTGGGTTTGGGTCACACAACTGTGGTCACCATGAAGATGCTGGTGTGGTTTGCTCAGGTAGGAAATCTTCAGTTTGTTTTTTAAATGCCTCAAATGGACTGTTACAAAGATGAACATGAGAACATATGCAGTGTTCAGTTTAAGTGCAATTCACATGTCTGTGTTAATGTTCGTAATCATTAATAACTGTGAGCCAGTTTTATAATCAATGTTGAGTGATATCTTTGGCGGGAGGCAGTATTTATAATCCACTTTTGATTTTAGTGCTGGGTAATGTTTGTGACATGCTCTAGAAGTCCACTGAATGTGGGTGGGTATGTGTTACTGTCATTGTGAACAAAATGCAAACAGTGTGAACAATGGACAGTCTTTCGATGTTTCTCTA
This sequence comes from Anguilla anguilla, assembly GCF_013347855.1. Taxonomy (NCBI): domain Eukaryota; kingdom Metazoa; phylum Chordata; class Actinopteri; order Anguilliformes; family Anguillidae; genus Anguilla; species Anguilla anguilla. Next base: position 59,896,929 of record NC_049202.1, on the reverse strand, counting down.
AGTTTGCACGTTTTAGGACAAAAAATGACAGTGGATTTTGTTCACTGGATCCTTTCTGTGATAAAGACACCGACTTAACCGAAATTCATGTTGTCATTTCAAAAATGCATAGAAGCTGCACCCTCCCAAGCTTGTTTTTCCAACCCACATTACAAAATAAGGATCCATTGTTGTTAAAACATTGGCATCATAAAATAGCATATACAGATATAATTGTGAGTTTTAACACTTTCAAGTTGTATAATGTGTGACCCGATTGATTAATAATTTCACTGTAAAAAATAAAAAACTGAATGGGCAGGTAAGCATTAAGAAAAAAGAACTAAGGTTCTAAAATAACTATAACCGATAATGAAAAAGTAGATCTCTTGATTGTGACAGCAAGCATCTCAGGGTTGTGTGGTCTTGCTATTTATGAGTGAAAAGATAGCTATTTCATAAAATCAAGCAATGTTATAGACCAAAAAACTAAAGAAATAGTGGGAAGAGAATGCAAGCTAGCTGGCAAGCTATATCTAAGCAAAAGATGTTAAAATTTTCTTTATGATGTTGCCACGAACTTCAAGGCGTCAAGGCCTTGACACTGATTTTTAACTGCTACATTATTGCTTTGTGTTCTGTTGTAGGGAGTAGTTCCATAAATGCAAGTTTGGTGAATACAACACAAGCCCTAATACCTGGTATCAACGTCAGTTCAGAAGCATCAAGCTCAACAAGTTCCAACGGCAGTATCACAACATCATTTCCCGGATCCAACCTTACCAGTGCTGCCAACAATGTCGCATTTCCAGTGACCTCTTTAACCAGTAAGTCTGTATTATGTCTTTAGTAAATTGAATCCCAAGCTGGCCACTCTGTTCCACCGAAAAAGAAAGAAATAAAGATGTCCAAATTGTAAATATGTTTGTAAAATTGTTTAAAGTTGCGTGAAACAATATTGGAAACATTGGGTAGCATTGCTTTGGTATACAGCTTGTTTAATGTGCGCGAGCTAAAATAGCCAGTATTGTTTCTTGTAACTGGGTATAATTTGGACATCAATACTTTTAAAGGTAGGCCTAGATTTTGCCAGTTTGAATGAATGACTTATAAACAGTGCTTTGTATGTGTGAGTAACTTGTAATTTTTGTATGTTGAAAACTTGTTTTTCATCAGATACACATATATAGCCACAAACACTACATTTTCTGTATTTGTGTAGTTCCGAAAAAGTGGTAGCATGAAGCAATTCCCCCTCTATCACACCAGTTCCATAATAAGAGAATTTCCGTACTTCCGATGCTAAAATGTGCATGTACATTTTTGATGACTTAGGCCATGAAGGGGTCTATATTGTGTATTATAGCATGGCTGGCATGCAGTTTATAATATCAGTGGGCACCTTTAACGAGAAATTGTACCATTGGCAATACGTACGTTATTAAGAAAACACAGGTGATATAGTTGTCTATGGATGATTTCAAAACACACTAACAAAATTTACGGTGTGTCTTTTGAGCCAAAAACTGCACTGTTTCACCCATTTATCACTTATGTAAATGACAACATACAGATGAATATACCCTATGCAAAAGTGATGATACTTAACTAGACTCTTTCTAGGATTTTGTCATCTTATAGAAGTGGAGTGACTGAGAAGTTAGCAAGGTGTAGGCTAACATTAATATTACTAGTTTAGTTTGCGTAACTTGGTAGTCTATGTGAGCGTGTACCATAATGTTGCTATTGTAAAATTCAAGAGAAGTTATGTTAGTATGCTTAAATGAGTAACCAAGCATATAGCTAGCTAATGTTAATTAATAGTTAATATTATAGCTTATCTCCTAACTTTATGTTCTGTATGTCTTATTGCTTAATTATAAAACAGATAGTTCTGGTCCTAGATGCTGATTGGTCAATACAGTGTTCCAGCCATGCTATAATACATAATACAGTAACAGCTATGAGGTGACACAATAATAAGACTATTTTGGTTACACTGACCTATAAAATGCTATTCCAAAAGCAAAATTAGACATGTTATACATTGTTAGAAAGCTTATACTTTCACCTACTGAATAAATGAATTGTTAATCAAGCCAGACTGTACTGAAGATGGTGACACCACCGTAAACAACACGTGTGGTATTACGCACAGCTATTTTTGGAACCTCTGAACCTCTTTAGCAACCGAGTCGGACTCTGCTGCTGCCGCCATAAAAACTGTAAAACTGTAGCGTTGACTGGAGCTGACCAATGACTGGAGCCGAAAACGACTAATGTTATGTAGCAATTACGTAGTGATATTGAAGAAAAACCTTTGTTACAATGAATTGAAGCGTTTTAGAAATCAAAAAGGTAAATTTATAAAAATAAAAAAAAGAAGTGTCGCTTTAAAATATTTAAGTCGATGCATTTTCAGCATCGACGTCATCGATTATGTCGACTGATTGCGGCAGCCCTACAATACAGTAACGGCTATGAAGCGACACACCCGTTCGCGTTATCACAGTGCACCTTTAGGAAGAGACTGGCCAGTGGCATAATGTTATTGGACCAACAACTTTGGATAAGCTACATTTAAGAGAACCCACAATAGAAAAATACGGTGCAAAAAAGCAGGCCAATAATATGAACAGTTTTAACATTGCTTTTAATAAGAAACAAGAAACAGAGTGCTGTACGCCACATTGTGGGATGGCAGGTGTGCTGTCCGGCAAGTTACAGCTTGGCGGGGCATGCCCCATACCTATACAGCACTGCGGCAGTTTTCAGGGTTACCTACAGAAATAACCCCAATGACCACAAACTCGCAACCCTTAAGAAATAGCCAATATTATTTATTCTACCTTGGCCTCATTTTCTACTGATTACCATCAGAAAGTGAATGTTTGCCGTGCAAACCTGCACCTCAATGGCACGTTCAGTGAATTCAATGAATTGTGTGACATTCGTAGGAAAGAAAACACAAAACTCATTGGTCTGTTCATATGATTGTTGTAGCCAGTGACCAGATCAGACTGGTGAATGGAGATGACCCATGCTCTGGCAGAGTGGAGATCTACCATGATGGTCAGTGGGGAACGGTGTGTGATGACATCTGGGACCTAGACAACGCTGAGGTGGTGTGTAGACAGGTGGGCTGTGGCAGAGCTGTGGCTGCTCAAAGCTCTGCCCACTTTGGACAGGGCAGCGGGCCCATCTGGTTGGATGATGTGAGGTGTTCAGGAAGTGAATCTGCCCTGACACAGTGCCAGCACCCTGGGTTTGGGTCACACAACTGTGGTCACAATGAAGATGCTGGCGTGGTTTGCTCAGGTAGGAAATCTTCAGTTTGTTTTTTAATTGCCTCAAATGGACTGTTACAAAGATGAACATGAGAACATATGCAGTGTTCAGTTTAAGTGCAATTCACATGTCTGTGTTAATGTTCGTAATCATTATTAACTGCAAGCCAATTTTATTATCAATGTCGAGTGATATCTTTTGTGGGAGGCAGCCAATTCAGATGTGTTTGCCTGAGTGTGGTTGAGACTGCCTTCCATCATGCAAAATACTGACTTTACACATAGGAGGCATGGCCAATTAGTATATATTCCAAATATGTAGTTTATACGTTTAACATTTAAATTGAACAATTTTATTGATGTTTAAAAGCTACATTTACATTTACATTCATGTTTAACATTTGCATTTACATTTACAGTCAATCTTTATTTTTATGTATAATATATCCTTTTTTAATCATACATTAATGAAAAATGTTACTCTTGAAAAAGCGATTACAATGTTTTGCGCCAATTTCTCTCTAAATGTTTAAAAGAAACATTTCAAAATTGTAGTACTTTTTTTCAGTTTGCCTTGGAAAATGGCACGTTCAGTGAATTCAGTGAATTGTGTGACATTCGTAGGAAAGAAAACACAAAACTCACTGGTCTGTTCATATGATTGTTGTAGCCAGTGACCAGATCAGACTGGTGAATGGAGATGACCCATGCTCTGGCAGAGTGGAGATCTACCATGATGGCCAGTGGGGAACAGTGTGTGATGAATTCTGGGACATGAACAACGCTGAGGTGGTGTGTAGACAGGTGGGCTGTGGCAGAGCTGTGGCTGCTCAAAGCAGTGCCCAATTTGGCCAGGGCAGTGGGCCCATCTGGTTGGATGATGTGAGATGCTCTGGAAACGAATCTGCCCTGACACAGTGCCAGCACCCTGGGTTTGGGTCACACAACTGTAGTCAGCATGAAGATGCTCATGTGGTTTGCTCAGGTAGGAAATCTTCTATGCTTTCATAATGGCCTTAAATTGACTGTTACAAAGATGTACAAGAGAAAATATCTATTCCTTTTTGGAAAGAAAATTTCAAAGAACAGTGCTCATTTTCAGTTGATGTAACATCACAGAATTCTTGGCAGAATTTTTAATTGTTTGCATACCTGATACTGAGTGTCTGTCAAACCAAGATTTACATGTAGATGTATGAAACAGAGCACATGACTGTATTATCAAATGATTTATCCATCAGGTCCATCTTGTTTTATGATAAACCTGAATCTTTACTCATTTTAAATGTAGCTTGAACTCACCTTCTCTGGGCAAGATGATTAGAGCTGATATTTTTAAGCCTGTTATTACATCTCTCCCCTTTTCAGATAAAGAAATAAATTACAGGGAAAAAAAACCTTTACTTGAGAAAAATATAAGAACCACAGAATTTATTGCTTATGTGAAGGAAGTCTTTATTATTACGCGAGGATGTGAATATTTCCATGAGATTTAAAAAAATGTGTTCCATGTAGCGATCAGACTGGAGAATGGAGATGATGAGTGCTCTGGCAGAGTGGAGATCTACCATGATGGTCAGTGGGGAACGGTGTGTGATGACATCTGGGACCTAGACAACGCTGAGGTGGTGTGTAGACAGTTGGGCTGTGGCAGAGCTGTGGCTGCTCAAAGCTTTGCCCACTTTGGACAGGGCAGCGGGCCCATCTGGTTGGATGATGTGAGGTGTTCAGGAAGTGAATCTGCCCTGACACAGTGCCAGCACCCTGGGTTTGGGTCACACAACTGTGGTCACAATGAAGATGCTGGCGTGGTTTGCTCAGGTAGGAAATCTTCAGTTTGTTTTTTAATTGCCTCAAATGGACTGTTACAAAGATGAACATGAGAACATATGCAGTGTTCAGTTTAAGTGCAATTCACATGTCTGTGTTAATGTTCGTAATCTTTAATAACTGTGAGCCAGTTTTATAATCAATGTTGAGTGATATCTTTGGCGGGAGGCAGTATTTATAATCCACTTTTGATTTTAGTGCTGGGTAATGTTTGTGACATGCTCTAGAAGTCCACTGAATGTGGGTGGGTATGTGTTACTATCATTGTGAACAAAATGCAAACAGTGTGAACAATGGACAGTCTTTCGATGTTTCTCTAAGTTTGCACGTTTTAGGACAAAAAATGACAGTGGATTTTGTTCACTGGATTCTTTCTGTCATGAAGCCACCGACTTAACCGAAATTCATGTTGTCATTTCAAAAATGCATAGAAGATGCACCCCCCAAGCTTGTTTTGCCAACCCACATTACAAAATAAGGAACCATTGTTGTTAAAACATTGGCATCATAAAATAGCATATACAGATATAATTGTGAGTTTTAGCACTTTCAAGTGGTATAATGTGTGACCAGATTGATTAATAATTTCACTGTAAAAAAAAAACTGAATGCGCAGGTAAGCATTAAGAAAAAAGAACTAAGGTTCTAAAATAACTATAACCGATAATGAAAAAGTAGATCTCTCGATTGTGACAGCAAGCATCTCAGGGTTGTGTGGTCTTGCTATTTATGAGTGAAAAGATAGCTATTTCATAAAATCAAGCAATGTTATAGACCAAAAAACTAAAGAAATAGTGGGAAGAGAATGCAAGCTAGCTGGCAAGCTATATCTAAGCAAAAGATGTTAAAATTTTCTTTATGATGTTGCCACGAACTTCAAGGCGTCAAGGCCTTGACACTGATTTTTAACTACTACATTATTGCTTTGTGTTCTGTTGTAGGGAGTAGTTCCATAAATGCAAGTTTGGTGAATACAACACAAGCCCTAATACCTGGTATCAACGTCAGTTCAGAAGCATCAAGCTCAACAAGTTCCAACGGCAGTATCACAACATCATTTCCCGGATCCAACCTTACCAGTGCTGCCAACAATGTCGCATTTCCAGTGACCTCTTTAACCAGTAAGTCTGTATTATGTCTTTAGTAAATTGAATCCCAAGCTGGCCACTCTGTTCCACCGAAAAAGAAAGAAATAAAGATGTCCAAATTGTAAATATGTTTGTAAAATTGTTTAAAGTTGCGTGAAACAATATTGGAAACTTTGGGTAGCATTGCTTTGGTATACAGCTTGTTTAATGTGCGCAAGCTAAAATAGCCAGTATTGTTTCTTGTAACTGGGTATAATTTGGACATCAATACTTTTAAAGGTAGGCCTAGATTTTGCCAGTTTGAATGAATGACTTATAAACAGTGCTTTGTATGTGTGAGTAACTTGTAATTTTTGTATGTTGAAAACTTGTTTTTCATCAGATACACATATATAGCCACAAACACTACATTTTCTGTATTTGAGTAGTTCCGAAAAAGTGGTAGCATGAAGCAATTCCCCCTCTATCACACCAGTTCCATAATAATACAATTTCCGTACTTCCGTTGCCAAAATGTGCATGTAAATTTTTGGTGACTTAGGCCATGAAGGGGTCTATATTGTGTATTATAGCATGGCTGGCATGCAGTTTATAATATCAGTGGGCACCTTTAACAAGACATTGTACCATTGGCAATAGGTACGTTATTAAGAAAACACAGGTGATATAGTTGTCTATGGATGATTTCAAAACACACTAACAAAATTTATGGTGTGTCTTTTGAGCCAAAAACTGCACTGTTTCACCCATTTATCACTTATGTAAATGACAACATACAGATGAATATACCCTATGCAAAAGTGATGATACTTAACTAGACTCTTTTAGGGTTTTGTCATTTTATAGAAGTGGAGTGACTGACAAGTTAGCAAGGTGTAGGCTAACATTAATATTACTAGTTTAGTTTGCATGACTTGGTAGTCTATGTGAGCGTGTAGCATAATGTTGCTATGAAGGTAGGCTCCATGTCCAGGGATCAGACACAGGCTAAAATGTTTCAAATAAGCTCAGGTTAACTGTGTAGCAGTCAAAAATGTAGCTAGAAAGCGGCTCTATTCACTCTACCACAAATAGTTGATAGCAAATGAGCTTGTGTCAATATTTCCATTGTTTTGGTGTTTAAAAATGTTTAAAAGAAACATTTCAAAATTGTAGTACTTTTTTCAATTTGCCTTGGAAAATGGCACGTTCAGTGAATTCAGTGAATTGTGTGACATTCGTAGGAAAGAAAACACAAAACTCATTGGTTTGTTCATATGATTGTTGTAGCCAGTGACCAGATCAGACTGGTGAATGGAGATGACCCATGCTCTGGCAGAGTGGAGATCTACCATGATAGCCAGTGGGGAACGGTGTGTGATGACTTCTGGGACATGAACAACGCTGAGGTGGTGTGTAGACAGTTGGGCTGTGGCAAAGCTCTGGCTGCTCAAAACAGTGCCCACTTTGGACAGGGCAGCGGGCCCATCTGGTTGGATGATGTGAGGTGCTCTGCAAATGAATCTGCCCTGACACAGTGCCAGCACCCTGGGTTTGGGTCACACAACTGTGGTCACCATGAAGATGCTGGTGTGGTTTGCTCAGGTAGGAAATCTTCAGTTTGTTTTTTAAATGCCTCAAATGGACTGTTACAAAGATGAACATGAGAACATATGCAGTGTTCAGTTTAAGTGCAATTCACATGTCTGTGTTAATGTTCGTAATCATTAATAACTGTGAGCCAGTTTTATAATCAATGTTGAGTGATATCTTTGGCGGGAGGCAGTATTTATAATCCACTTTTGATTTTAGTGCTGGGTAATGTTTGTGACATGCTCTAGAAGTCCACTGAATGTGGGTGGGTATGTGTTACTGTCATTGTGAACAAAATGCAAACAGTGTGAACAATGGACAGTCTTTCGATGTTTCTCTAAGTTTGCACGTTTTAGGACAAAAAATGACAGTGGATTTTGTTCACTGGATCCTTTCTGTGATAAAGACACCGACTTAACCGAAATTCATGTTGTCATTTCAAAAATGCATAGAAGCTGCACCCTCCCAAGCTTGTTTTTCCAACCCACATTACAAAATAAGGATCCATTGTTGTTAAAACATTGGCATCATAAAATAGCATATACAGATATAATTGTGAGTTTTAACACTTTCAAGTTGTATAATGTGTGACCAGATTGATTAATAATTTCACTGTAAAAAATAAAAAACTGAATGGGCAGGTAAGCATTAAGAAAAAAGAACTAAGGTTCTAAAATAACTATAACCGATAATGAAAAAGTAGATCTCTTGATTGTGACAGCAAGCATCTCAGGGTTGTGTGGTCTTGCTATTTATGAGTGAAAAGATAGCTATTTCATAAAATCAAGCAATGTTATAGACCAAAAAACTAAAGAAATAGTGGGAAGAGAATGCAAGCTAGCTGGCAAGCTATATCTAAGCAAAAGATGTTAAAATTTTCTTTATGATGTTGCCACGAACTTCAAGGCGTCAAGGCCTTGACACTGATTTTTAACTACTACATTATTGCTTTGTGTTCTGTTGTAGGGAGTAGTTCCATAAATGCAAGTTTGGTGAATACAACACAAGCCCTAATACCTGGTATCAACGTCAGTTCAGAAGCATCAAGCTCAACAAGTTCCAACGGCAGTATCACAACATCATTTCCCGGATCCAACCTTACCAGTGCTGCCAACAATGTCGCATTTCCAGTGACCTCTTTAACCAGTAAGTCTGTATTATGTCTTTAGTAAATTGAATCCCAAGCTGGCCACTCTGTTCCACCGAAAAAGAAAGAAATAAAGATGTCCAAATTGTAAATATGTTTGTAAAATTGTTTAAAGTTGCGTGAAACAATATTGGAAACTTTGGGTAGCATTGCTTTGGTATACAGCTTGTTTAATGTGCGCAAGCTAAAATAGCCAGTATTGTTTCTTGTAACTGGGTATAATTTGGACATCAATACTTTTAAAGGTAGGCCTAGATTTTGCCAGTTTGAATGAATGACTTATAAACAGTGCTTTGTATGTGTGAGTAACTTGTAATTTTTGTATGTTGAAAACTTGTTTTTCATCAGATACACATATATAGCCACAAACACTACATTTTCTGTATTTGAGTAGTTCCGAAAAAGTGGTAGCATGAAGCAATTCCCCCTCTATCACACCAGTTCCATAATAATACAATTTCCGTACTTCCGTTGCCAAAATGTGCATGTAAATTTTTGGTGACTTAGGCCATGAAGGGGTCTATATTGTGTATTATAGCATGGCTGGCATGCAGTTTATAATATCAGTGGGCACCTTTAACAAGACATTGTACCATTGGCAATAGGTACGTTATTAAGAAAACACAGGTGATATAGTTGTCTATGGATGATTTCAAAACACACTAACAAAATTTATGGTGTGTCTTTTGAGCCAAAAACTGCACTGTTTCACCCATTTATCACTTATGTAAATGACAACATACAGATGAATATACCCTATGCAAAAGTGATGATACTTAACTAGACTCTTTCTAGGGTTTTGTCATTTTATAGAAGTGGAGTGACTGACAAGTTAGCAAGGTGTAGGCTAACATTAATATTACTAGTTTAGTTTGCATGACTTGGTAGTCTATGTGAGCGTGTAGCATAATGTTGCTATGAAGGTAGGCTCCATGTCCAGGGATCAGACACAGGCTAAAATGTTTCAAATAAGCTCAGGTTAACTGTGTAGCAGTCAAAAATGTAGCTAGAAAGCGGCTCTATTCACTCTACCACAAATAGTTGATAGCAAATGAGCTTGTGTCAATATTTCCATTGTTTTGGTGTTTAAAAATGTTTAAAAGAAACATTTCAAAATTGTAGTACTTTTTTCAATTTGCCTTGGAAAATGGCACGTTCAGTGAATTCAGTGAATTGTGTGACATTCGTAGGAAAGAAAACACAAAACTCATTGGTTTGTTCATATGATTGTTGTAGCCAGTGACCAGATCAGACTGGTGAATGGAGATGACCCATGCTCTGGCAGAGTGGAGATCTACCATGATAGCCAGTGGGGAACGGTGTGTGATGACTTCTGGGACATGAACAACGCTGAGGTGGTGTGTAGACAGTTGGGCTGTGGCAAAGCTCTGGCTGCTCAAAACAGTGCCCACTTTGGACAGGGCAGCGGGCCCATCTGGTTGGATGATGTGAGGTGCTCTGCAAATGAATCTGCCCTGACACAGTGCCAGCACCCTGGGTTTGGGTCACACAACTGTGGTCACCATGAAGATGCTGGTGTGGTTTGCTCAGGTAGGAAATCTTCAGTTTGTTTTTTAAATGCCTCAAATGGACTGTTACAAAGATGAACATGAGAACATATGCAGTGTTCAGTTTAAGTGCAATTCACATGTCTGTGTTAATGTTCGTAATCATTAATAACTGTGAGCCAGTTTTATAATCAATGTTGAGTGATATCTTTGGCGGGAGGCAGTATTTATAATCCACTTTTGATTTTAGTGCTGGGTAATGTTTGTGACATGCTCTAGAAGTCCACTGAATGTGGGTGGGTATGTGTTACTGTCATTGTGAACAAAATGCAAACAGTGTGAACAATGGACAGTCTTTCGATGTTTCTCTAAGTTTGCACGTTTTAGGACAAAAAATGACAGTGGATTTTGTTCACTGGATCCTTTCTGTGATAAAGACACCGACTTAACCGAAATTCATGTTGTCATTTCAAAAATGCATAGAAGCTGCACCCTCCCAAGCTTGTTTTTCCAACCCACATTACAAAATAAGGATCCATTGTTGTTAAAACATTGGCATCATAAAATAGCATATACAGATATAATTGTGAGTTTTAACACTTTCAAGTTGTATAATGTGTGACCAGATTGATTAATAATTTCACTGTAAAAAATAAAAAACTGAATGGGCAGGTAAGCATTAAGAAAAAAGAACTAAGGTTCTAAAATAACTATAACCGATAATGAAAAAGTAGATCTCTTGATTGTGACAGCAAGCATCTCAGGGTTGTGTGGTCTTGCTATTTATGAGTGAAAAGATAGCTATTTCATAAAATCAAGCAATGTTATAGACCAAAAAACTAAAGAAATAGTGGGAAGAGAATGCAAGCTAGCTGGCAAGCTATATCTAAGCAAAAGATGTTAAAATTTTCTTTATGATGTTGCCACGAACTTCAAGGCGTCAAGGCCTTGACACTGATTTTTAACTGCTACATTATTGCTTTGTGTTCTGTTGTAGGGAGTAGTTCCATAAATGCAAGTTTGGTGAATACAACACAAGCCCTAATACCTGGTATCAACGTCAGTTCAGAAGCATCAAGCTCAACAAGTTCCAACGGCAGTATCACAACATCATTTCCCGGATCCAACCTTACCAGTGCTGCCAACAATGTCGCATTTCCAGTGACCTCTTTAACCAGTAAGTCTGTATTATGTCTTTAGTAAATTGAATCCCAAGCTGGCCACTCTGTTCCACCGAAAAAGAAAGAAATAAAGATGTCCAAATTGTAAATATGTTTGTAAAATTGTTTAAAGTTGCGTGAAACAATATTGGAAACTTTGGGTAGCATTGCTTTGGTATACAGCTTGTTTAATGTGCGCGAAGCTAAAATAGCCAGTATTGTTTCTTGTAACTGGGTATAATTTGGACATCAATACTTTTAAAGGTAGGCCTAGATTTTGCCAGTTTGAATGAATGACTTATAAACAGTGCTTTGTATGTGTGAGTAACTTGTAATTTTTGTATGTTGAAAACTTGTTTTTCATCAGATACACATATATAGCCACAAACACTACATTTTCTGTATTTGAGTAGTTCCGAAAAAGTGGTAGCATGAAGCAATTCCCCCTCTATCACACCAGTTCCATAATAATACAATTTCCGTACTTCCGTTGCCAAAATGTGCATGTAAATTTTTGGTGACTTAGGCCATGAAGGGGTCTATATTGTGTATTATAGCATGGCTGGCATGCAGTTTATAATATCAGTGGGCACCTTTAACAAGACATTGTACCATTGGCAATAGGTACGTTATTAAGAAAACACAGGTGATATAGTTGTCTATGGATGATTTCAAAACACACTAACAAAATTTATGGTGTGTCTTTTGAGCCAAAAACTGCACTGTTTCACCCATTTATCACTTATGTAAATGACAACATACAGATGAATATACCCTATGCAAAAGTGATGATACTTAACTAGACTCTTTCTAGGGTTTTGTCATTTTATAGAAGTGGAGTGACTGACAAGTTAGCAAGGTGTAGGCTAACATTAATATTACTAGTTTAGTTTGCATGACTTGGTAGTCTATGTGAGCGTGTAGCATAATGTTGCTATGAAGGTAGGCTCCATGTCCAGGGATCAGACACAGGCTAAAATGTTTCAAATAAGCTCAGGTTAACTGTGTAGCAGTCAAAAATGTAGCTAGAAAGCGGCTCTATTCACTCTACCACAAATAGTTGATAGCAAATGAGCTTGTGTCAATATTTCCATTGTTTTGGTGTTTAAAAATGTTTAAAAGAAACATTTCAAAATTGTAGTACTTTTTTCAATTTGCCTTGGAAAATGGCACGTTCAGTGAATTCAGTGAATTGTGTGACATTCGTAGGAAAGAAAACACAAAACTCATTGGTTTGTTCATATGATTGTTGTAGCCAGTGACCAGATCAGACTGGTGAATGGAGATGACCCATGCTCTGGCAGAGTGGAGATCTACCATGATAGCCAGTGGGGAACGGTGTGTGATGACTTCTGGGACATGAACAACGCTGAGGTGGTGTGTAGACAGTTGGGCTGTGGCAAAGCTCTGGCTGCTCAAAACAGTGCCCACTTTGGACAGGGCAGCGGGCCCATCTGGTTGGATGATGTGAGGTGCTCTGCAAATGAATCTGCCCTGACACAGTGCCAGCACCCTGGGTTTGGGTCACACAACTGTGGTCACCATGAAGATGCTGGTGTGGTTTGCTCAGGTAGGAAATCTTCAGTTTGTTTTTTAATTGCCTCAAATGGACTGTTACAAAGATGAACATGAGAACATATGCAGTGTTCAGTTTAAGTGCAATTCACATGTCTGTGTTAATGTTCGTAATCATTAATAACTGTGAGCCAGTTTTATAATCAATGTTGAGTGATATCTTTGGCGGGAGGCAGTATTTATAATCCACTTTTGATTTTAGTGCTGGGTAATGTTTGTGACATGCTCTAGAAGTCCACTGAATGTGGGTGGGTATGTGTTACTGTCATTGTGAACAAAATGCAAACAGTGTGAACAATGGACAGTCTTTCGATGTTTCTCTAAGTTTGCACGTTTTAGGACAAAAAATGACAGTGGATTTTGTTCACTGGATCCTTTCTGTGATAAAGACACCGACTTAACCGAAATTCATGTTGTCATTTCAAAAATGCATAGAAGCTGCACCCTCCCAAGCTTGTTTTTCCAACCCACATTACAAAATAAGGATCCATTGTTGTTAAAACATTGGCATCATAAAATAGCATATACAGATATAATTGTGAGTTTTAACACTTTCAAGTTGTATAATGTGTGACCAGATTGATTAATAATTTCACTGTAAAAAATAAAAAACTGAATGGGCAGGTAAGCATTAAGAAAAAAGAACTAAGGTTCTAAAATAACTATAACCGATAATGAAAAAGTAGATCTCTTGATTGTGACAGCAAGCATCTCAGGGTTGTGTGGTCTTGCTATTTATGAGTGAAAAGATAGCTATTTCATAAAATCAAGCAATGTTATAGACCAAAAAACTAAAGAAATAGTGGGAAGAGAATGCAAGCTAGCTGGCAAGCTATATCTAAGCAAAAGATGTTAAAATTTTCTTTATGATGTTGCCACGAACTTCAAGGCGTCAAGGCCTTGACACTGATTTTTAACTACTACATTATTGCTTTGTGTTCTGTTGTAGGGAGTAGTTCCATAAATGCAAGTTTGGTGAATACAACACAAGCCCTAATACCTGGTATCAACGTCAGTTCAGAAGCATCAAGCTCAACAAGTTCCAACGGCAGTATCACAACATCATTTCCCGGATCCAACCTTACCAGTGCTGCCAACAATGTCGCATTTCCAGTGACCTCTTTAACCAGTAAGTCTGTATTATGTCTTTAGTAAATTGAATCCCAAGCTGGCCACTCTGTTCCACCGAAAAAGAAAGAAATAAAGATGTCCAAATTGTAAATATGTTTGTAAAATTGTTTAAAGTTGCGTGAAACAATATTGGAAACTTTGGGTAGCATTGCTTTGGTATACAGCTTGTTTAATGTGCGCGAGCTAAAATAGCCAGTATTGTTTCTTGTAACTGGGTATAATTTGGACATCAATACTTTTAAAGGTAGGCCTAGATTTTGCCAGTTTGAATGAATGACTTATAAACAGTGCTTTGTATGTGTGAGTAACTTGTAATTTTTGTATGTTGAAAACTTGTTTTTCATCAGATACACATATATAGCCACAAACACTACATTTTCTGTATTTGAGTAGTTCCGAAAAAGTGGTAGCATGAAGCAATTCCCCCTCTATCACACCAGTTCCATAATAATACAATTTCCGTACTTCCGTTGCCAAAATGTGCATGTAAATTTTTGGTGACTTAGGCCATGAAGGGGTCTATATTGTGTATTATAGCATGGCTGGCATGCAGTTTATAATATCAGTGGGCACCTTTAACAAGACATTGTACCATTGGCAATAGGTACGTTATTAAGAAAACACAGGTGATATAGTTGTCTATGGATGATTTCAAAACACACTAACAAAATTTATGGTGTGTCTTTTGAGCCAAAAACTGCACTGTTTCACCCATTTATCACTTATGTAAATGACAACATACAGATGAATATACCCTATGCAAAAGTGATGATACTTAACTAGACTCTTTCTAGGGTTTTGTCATTTTATAGAAGTGGAGTGACTGACAAGTTAGCAAGGTGTAGGCTAACATTAATATTACTAGTTTAGTTTGCATGACTTGGTAGTCTATGTGAGCGTGTAGCATAATGTTGCTATGAAGGTAGGCTCCATGTCCAGGGATCAGACACAGGCTAAAATGTTTCAAATAAGCTCAGGTTAACTGTGTAGCAGTCAAAAATTTAGCTAGAAAGCGGCTCTATTCACTCTACCACAAATAGTTGATAGCAAATGAGCTTGTGTCAATATTTCCATTGTTTTGGTGTTTAAAAATGTTTAAAAGAAACATTTCAAAATTGTAGTACTTTTTTCAATTTGCCTTGGAAAATGGCACGTTCAGTGAATTCAGTGAATTGTGTGACATTCGTAGGAAAGAAAACACAAAACTCATTGGTTTGTTCATATGATTGTTGTAGCCAGTGACCAGATCAGACTGGTGAATGGAGATGACCCATGCTCTGGCAGAGTGGAGATCTACCATGATAGCCAGTGGGGAACGGTGTGTGATGACTTCTGGGACATGAACAACGCTGAGGTGGTGTGTAGACAGTTGGGCTGTGGCAAAGCTCTGGCTGCTCAAAACAGTGCCCACTTTGGACAGGGCAGCGGGCCCATCTGGTTGGATGATGTGAGGTGCTCTGCAAATGAATCTGCCCTGACACAGTGCCAGCACCCTGGGTTTGGGTCACACAACTGTGGTCACCATGAAGATGCTGGTGTGGTTTGCTCAGGTAGGAAATCTTCAGTTTGTTTTTTAATTGCCTCAAATGGACTGTTACAAAGATGAACATGAGAACATATGCAGTGTTCAGTTTAAGTGCAATTCACATGTCTGTGTTAATGTTCGTAATCATTAATAACTGTGAGCCAGTTTTATAATCAATGTTGAGTGATATCTTTGGCGGGAGGCAGTATTTATAATCCACTTTTGATTTTAGTGCTGGGTAATGTTTGTGACATGCTCTAGAAGTCCACTGAATGTGGGTGGGTATGTGTTACTGTCATTGTGAACAAAATGCAAACAGTGTGAACAATGGACAGTCTTTCGATGTTTCTCTAAGTTTGCACGTTTTAGGACAAAAAATGACAGTGGATTTTGTTCACTGGATCCTTTCTGTGATAAAGACACCGACTTAACCGAAATTCATGTTGTCATTTCAAAAATGCATAGAAGCTGCACCCTCCCAAGCTTGTTTTTCCAACCCACATTACAAAATAAGGATCCATTGTTGTTAAAACATTGGCATCATAAAATAGCATATACAGATATAATTGTGAGTTTTAACACTTTCAAGTTGTATAATGTGTGACCAGATTGATTAATAATTTCACTGTAAAAAATAAAAAACTGAATGGGCAGGTAAGCATTAAGAAAAAAGAACTAAGGTTCTAAAATAACTATAACCGATAATGAAAAAGTAGATCTCTTGATTGTGACAGCAAGCATCTCAGGGTTGTGTGGTCTTGCTATTTATGAGTGAAAAGATAGCTATTTCATAAAATCAAGCAATGTTATAGACCAAAAAACTAAAGAAATAGTGGGAAGAGAATGCAAGCTAGCTGGCAAGCTATATCTAAGCAAAAGATGTTAAAATTTTCTTTATGATGTTGCCACGAACTTCAAGGCGTCAAGGCCTTGACACTGATTTTTAACTACTACATTATTGCTTTGTGTTCTGTTGTAGGGAGTAGTTCCATAAATGCAAGTTTGGTGAATACAACACAAGCCCTAATACCTGGTATCAACGTCAGTTCAGAAGCATCAAGCTCAACAAGTTCCAACGGCAGTATCACAACATCATTTCCCGGATCCAACCTTACCAGTGCTGCCAACAATGTCGCATTTCCAGTGACCTCTTTAACCAGTAAGTCTGTATTATGTCTTTAGTAAATTGAATCCCAAGCTGGCCACTCTGTTCCACCGAAAAAGAAAGAAATAAAGATGTCCAAATTGTAAATATGTTTGTAAAATTGTTTAAAGTTGCGTGAAACAATATTGGAAACTTTGGGTAGCATTGCTTTGGTATACAGCTTGTTTAATGTGCGCAAGCTAAAATAGCCAGTATTGTTTCTTGTAACTGGGTATAATTTGGACATCAATACTTTTAAAGGTAGGCCTAGATTTTGCCAGTTTGAATGAATGACTTATAAACAGTGCTTTGTATGTGTGAGTAACTTGTAATTTTTGTATGTTGAAAACTTGTTTTTCATCAGATACACATATATAGCCACAAACACTACATTTTCTGTATTTGAGTAGTTCCGAAAAAGTGGTAGCATGAAGCAATTCCCCCTCTATCACACCAGTTCCATAATAATACAATTTCCGTACTTCCGTTGCCAAAATGTGCATGTAAATTTTTGGTGACTTAGGCCATGAAGGGGTCTATATTGTGTATTATAGCATGGCTGGCATGCAGTTTATAATATCAGTGGGCACCTTTAACAAGACATTGTACCATTGGCAATAGGTACGTTATTAAGAAAACACAGGTGATATAGTTGTCTATGGATGATTTCAAAACACACTAACAAAATTTATGGTGTGTCTTTTGAGCCAAAAACTGCACTGTTTCACCCATTTATCACTTATGTAAATGACAACATACAGATGAATATACCCTATGCAAAAGTGATGATACTTAACTAGACTCTTTCTAGGGTTTTGTCATTTTATAGAAGTGGAGTGACTGACAAGTTAGCAAGGTGTAGGCTAACATTAATATTACTAGTTTAGTTTGCATGACTTGGTAGTCTATGTGAGCGTGTAGCATAATGTTGCTATGGACACCACCGTAAACAACACGTGTGGTATTACGCACAGCTATTTTTGGAACCTCTGAACCTCTTTAGCAACCGAGTCGGACTCTGCTGCTGCCGCCATAAAAACTGTAAAACTGTAGCGTTGACTGGAGCTGACCAATGACTGGAGCCGAAAACGACTAATGTTATGTAGCAATTACGTAGTGATATTGAAGAAAAACCTTTGTTACAATGAATTGAAGCGTTTTAGAAATCAAAAAGGTAAATTTATAAAATAAAAAAAAGAAGTGTCGCTTTAAAATATTTAAGTCGATGCATTTTCAGCATCGACGTCATCGATTATGTCGACTGATTGCGGCAGCCCTACAATACAGTAACGGCTATGAAGCGACACACCCGTTCGCGTTATCACAGTGCACCTTTAGGAAGAGACTGGCCAGTGGCATAATGTTATTGGACCAACAACTTTGGATAAGCTACATTTAAGAGAACCCACAATAGAAAAATACGGTGCAAAAAAGAGGCCAATAATATGAACAGTTTTAACATTGCTTTTAATAAGAAACAAGAAACAGAGTGCTGTACGCCACATTGTGGGATGGCAGGTGTGCTGTCCGGCAAGTTACAGCTTGGCGGGGCATGCCCCATACCTATACAGCACTGCGGCAGTTTTCAGGGTTACCTACAGAAATAACCCCAATGACCACAAACTCGCAACCCTTAAGAAATAGCCAATATTATTTATTCTACCTTGGCCTCATTTTCTACTGATTACCATCAGAAAGTGAATGTTTGCCGTGCAAACCTGCACCTCAATGGCACGTTCAGTGAATTCAATGAATTGTGTGACATTCGTAGGAAAGAAAACACAAAACTCATTGGTCTGTTCATATGATTGTTGTAGCCAGTGACCAGATCAGACTGGTGAATGGAGATGACCCATGCTCTGGCAGAGTGGAGATCTACCATGATGGTCAGTGGGGAACGGTGTGTGATGACATCTGGGACCTAGACAACGCTGAGGTGGTGTGTAGACAGGTGGGCTGTGGCAGAGCTGTGGCTGCTCAAAGCTCTGCCCACTTTGGACAGGGCAGCGGGCCCATCTGGTTGGATGATGTGAGGTGTTCAGGAAGTGAATCTGCCCTGACACAGTGCCAGCACCCTGGGTTTGGGTCACACAACTGTGGTCACAATGAAGATGCTGGCGTGGTTTGCTCAGGTAGGAAATCTTCAGTTTGTTTTTTAATTGCCTCAAATGGACTGTTACAAAGATGAACATGAGAACATATGCAGTGTTCAGTTTAAGTGCAATTCACATGTCTGTGTTAATGTTCGTAATCATTATTAACTGCAAGCCAATTTTATTATCAATGTCGAGTGATATCTTTTGTGGGAGGCAGCCAATTCAGATGTGTTTGCCTGAGTGTGGTGAGACTGCCTTCCATCATGCAAAATACTGACTTTACACATAGGAGGCATGGCCAATTAGTATATATTCCAAATATGTAGTTATACGTTTAACATATTTCCATTGTTTTGGTGTTTAAAAATGTTTAAAAGAAACATTTCAAAATTGTAGTACTTTTTTCAATTTGCCTTGGAAAATGGCACGTTCAGTGAATTCAGTGAATTGTGTGACATTCGTAGGAAAGAAAACACAAAACTCATTGGTTTGTTCATATGATTGTTGTAGCCAGTGACCAGATCAGACTGGTGAATGGAGATGACCCATGCTCTGGCAGAGTGGAGATCTACCATGATAGCCAGTGGGAACGGTGTGTGATGACTTCTGGACATGAACAACGCTGAGGTGGTGTGTAGACAGTTGGGCTGTGGCAAAGCTCTGGCTGCTCAAAACAGTGCCCAATTTGGCCAGGGCAGTGGGCCCATCTGGTTGGATGATGTGAGATGCTCTGGAAACGAATCTGCCCTGACACAGTGCCAGCACCCTGGGTTTGGGTCACACAACTGTAGTCAGCATGAAGATGCTCATGTGGTTTGCTCAGGTAGGAAATCTTCTATGCTTTCATAATGGCCTTAAATTGACTGTTACAAAGATGTACAAGAGAAAATATCTATTCCTTTTTGGAAAGAAAATTTCAAAGAACAGTGCTCATTTTCAGTTGATGTAACAGCACAGAATTCTTGGCAGAATTTTTAATTGTTTGCATACCTGATACTGAGTGTCTGTCAAACCAAGATTTACATGTAGATGTATGAAACAGAGCACATGACTGTATTATCAAATGATTTATCCATCAGGTCCATCTTGTTTTATGATAAACCTGAATCTTTACTCATTTTAAATGTAGCTTGAACTCACCTTCTCTGGGCAAGATGATTAGAGCTGATATTTTTCCTTTGGACAGGGCAGCGGGCCCATCTGGTTGGATGATGTGAGGTGCTCTGCAAATGAATCTGCCCTGACCACAGTGCCAGCACCCTGGGTTTGGGTCACACAACTGTGGTCACCATGAAGATGCTGGTGTGGTTTGCTCAGGTAGGAAATCTTCAGTTTGTTTTTTAAATGCCTCAAATGGACTGTTACAAAGATGAACATGAGAACATATGCAGTGTTCAGTTTAAGTGCAATTCACATGTCTGTGTTAATGTTCGTAATCATTAATAACTGTGAGCCAGTTTTATAATCAATGTTGAGTGATATCTTTGGTGGGAGGCAGTATTTATAATCCACTTTTGATTTTAGTGCTGGGTAATGTTTGTGACATGCTCTAGAAGTCCACTGAATGTGGGTGGGTATGTGTTACTGTCATTGTGAACAAAATGCAAACAGTGTGAACAATGGACAGTCTTTCGATGTTTCTCTAAGTTTGCACGTTTTAGGACAAAAAATGACAGTGGATTTTGTTCACTGGATCCTTTCTGTGATAAAGACACCGACTTAACCGAAATTCATGTTGTCATTTCAAAAATGCATAGAAGCTGCACCCTCCCAAGCTTGTTTTTCCAACCCACATTACAAAATAAGGATCCATTGTTGTTAAAACATTGGCATCATAAAATAGCATATACAGATATAATTGTGAGTTTTAACACTTTCAAGTTGTATAATGTGTGACCAGATTGATTAATAATTTCACTGTAAAAAATAAAAAACTGAATGGGCAGGTAAGCATTAAGAAAAAAGAACTAAGGTTCTAAAATAACTATAACCGATAATGAAAAAGTAGATCTCTTGATTGTGACAGCAAGCATCTCAGGGTTGTGTGGTCTTGCTATTTATGAGTGAAAAGATAGCTATTTCATAAAATCAAGCAATGTTATAGACCAAAAAACTAAAGAAATAGTGGGAAGAGAATGCAAGCTAGCTGGCAAGCTATATCTAAGCAAAAGATGTTAAAATTTTCTTTATGATGTTGCCACGAACTTCAAGGCGTCAAGGCCTTGACACTGATTTTTAACTACTACATTATTGCTTTGTGTTCTGTTGTAGGGAGTAGTTCCATAAATGCAAGTTTGGTGAATACAACACAAGCCCTAATACCTGGTATCAACGTCAGTTCAGAAGCATCAAGCTCAACAAGTTCCAACGGCAGTATCACAACATCATTTCCCGGATCCAACCTTACCAGTGCTGCCAACAATGTCGCATTTCCAGTGACCTCTTTAACCAGTAAGTCTGTATTATGTCTTTAGTAAATTGAATCCCAAGCTGGCCACTCTGTTCCACCGAAAAAGAAAGAAATAAAGATGTCCAAATTGTAAATATGTTTGTAAAATTGTTTAAAGTTGCGTGAAACAATATTGGAAACTTTGGGTAGCATTGCTTTGGTATACAGCTTGTTTAATGTGCGCAAGCTAAAATAGCCAGTATTGTTTCTTGTAACTGGGTATAATTTGGACATCAATACTTTTAAAGGTAGGCCTAGATTTTGCCAGTTTGAATGAATGACTTATAAACAGTGCTTTGTATGTGTGAGTAACTTGTAATTTTTGTATGTTGAAAACTTGTTTTTCATCAGATACACATATATAGCCACAAACACTACATTTTCTGTATTTGAGTAGTTCCGAAAAAGTGGTAGCATGAAGCAATTCCCCCTCTATCACACCAGTTCCATAATAATACAATTTCCGTACTTCCGTTGCCAAAATGTGCATGTAAAGTTTTGGTGACTTAGGCCATGAAGGGGTCTATATTGTGTATTATAGCATGGCTGGCATGCAGTTTATAATATCAGTGGGCACCTTTAACAAGACATTGTACCATTAGCAATAGGTACGTTATTAAGAAAACACAGGTGATATAGTTGTCTATGGATGATTTCAAAACACACTAACAAAATTTATGGTGTGTCTTTTGAGCCAAAAACTGCACTGTTTCACCCATTTATCACTTATGTAAATGACAACATACAGATGAATATACCCTATGCAAAAGTGATGATACTTAACTAGACTCTTTCTAGGGTTTTGTCATTTTATAGAAGTGGAGTGACTGACAAGTTAGCAAGGTGTAGGCTAACATTAATATTACTAGTTTAGTTTGCATGACTTTGGTAGTCTATGTGAGCGTGTAGCATAATGTTGCTATGAAGGTAGGCTCCATGTCCAGGGATCAGACACAGGCTAAAATGTTTCAAATAAGCTCACGTTAACTGTGTAGCAGTCAAAAATTTAGCTAGAAAGCGGCTCTATTCACTCTACCTCAAATAGTTGATAGCAAATGAGCTTGTGTCAATATTTCCATTGTTTTGGTGTTTAAAAATGTTTAAAAGAAACATTTCAAAATTGTAGTACTTTTTTCAATTTGCCTTGGAAAATGGCACGTTCAGTGAATTCAGTGAATTGTGTGACATTCGTAGGAAAGAAAACACAAAACTCATTGGTTTGTTCATATGATTGTTGTAGCCAGTGACCAGATCAGACTGGTGAATGGAGATGACCCATGCTCTGGCAGAGTGGAGATCTACCATGATAGCCAGTGGGGAACGGTGTGTGATGACTTCTGGGACATGAACAACGCTGAGGTGGTGTGTAGACAGTTGGGCTGTGGCAAAGCTCTGGCTGCTCAAAACAGTGCCCACTTTGGACAGGGCAGCGGGCCCATCTGGTTGGATGATGTGAGGTGCTCTGCAAATGAATCTGCCCTGACACAGTGCCAGCACCCTGGGTTTGGGTCACACAACTGTGGTCACCATGAAGATGCTGGTGTGGTTTGCTCAGGTAGGAAATCTTCAGTTTGTTTTTTAATTGCCTCAAATGGACTGTTACAAAGATGAACATGAGAACATATGCAGTGTTCAGTTTAAGTGCAATTCACATGTCTGTGTTAATGTTCGTAATCATTAATAACTGTGAGCCAGTTTTATAATCAATGTTGAGTGATATCTTTGGCGGGAGGCAGTATTTATAATCCACTTTTGATTTTAGTGCTGGGTAATGTTTGTGACATGCTCTAGAAGTCCACTGAATGTGGGTGGGTATGTGTTACTGTCATTGTGAACAAAATGCAAACAGTGTGAACAATGGACAGTCTTTCGATGTTTCTCTAAGTTTGCACGTTTTAGGACAAAAAATGACAGTGGATTTTGTTCACTGGATCCTTTCTGTGATAAAGACACCGACTTAACCGAAATTCATGTTGTCATTTCAAAAATGCATAGAAGCTGCACCCTCCCAAGCTTGTTTTTCCAACCCACATTACAAAATAAGGATCCATTGTTGTTAAAACATTGGCATCATAAAATAGCATATACAGATATAATTGTGAGTTTTAACACTTTCAAGTTGTATAATGTGTGACCCGATTGATTAATAATTTCACTGTAAAAAATAAAAAACTGAATGGGCAGGTAAGCATTAAGAAAAAAGAACTAAGGTTCTAAAATAACTATAACCGATAATGAAAAAGTAGATCTCTTGATTGTGACAGCAAGCATCTCAGGGTTGTGTGGTCTTGCTATTTATGAGTGAAAAGATAGCTATTTCATAAAATCAAGCAATGTTATAGACCAAAAAACTAAAGAAATAGTGGGAAGAGAATGCAAGCTAGCTGGCAAGCTATATCTAAGCAAAAGATGTTAAAATTTTCTTTATGATGTTGCCACGAACTTCAAGGCGTCAAGGCCTTGACACTGATTTTTAACTACTACATTATTGCTTTGTGTTCTGTTGTAGGGAGTAGTTCCATAAATGCAAGTTTGGTGAATACAACACAAGCCCTAATACCTGGTATCAACGTCAGTTCAGAAGCATCAAGCTCAACAAGTTCCAACGGCAGTATCACAACATCATTTCCCGGGTCCAACCTTACCAGTGCTGCCAACAATGTCGCATTTCCAGTGACCTCTTTAACCAGTAAGTCTGTATTATGTCTTTAGTAAATTGAATCCCAAGCTGGCCACTCTGTTCCACCGAAAAAGAAAGAAATAAAGATGTCCAAATTGTAAATATGTTTGTAAAATTGTTTAAAGTTGCGTGAAACAATATTGGAAACTTTGGGTAGCATTGCTTTGGTATACAGCTTGTTTAATGTGCGCAAGCTAAAATAGCCAGTATTGTTTCTTGTAACTGGGTATAATTTGGACATCAATACTTTTAAAGGTAGGCCTAGATTTTGCCAGTTTGAATGAATGACTTATAAACAGTGCTTTGTATGTGTGAGTAACTTGTAATTTTTGTATGTTGAAAACTTGTTTTTCATCAGATACACATATATAGCCACAAACACTACATTTTCTGTATTTGAGTAGTTCCGAAAAAGTGGTAGCATGAAGCAATTCCCCCTCTATCACACCAGTTCCATAATAATACAATTTCCGTACTTCCGTTGCCAAAATGTGCATGTAAAGTTTTGGTGACTTAGGCCATGAAGGGGTCTATATTGTGTATTATAGCATGGCTGGCATGCAGTTTATAATATCAGTGGGCACCTTTAACAAGACATTGTACCATTGGCAATAGGTACGTTATTAAGAAAACACAGGTGATATAGTTGTCTATGGATGATTTCAAAACACACTAACAAAATTTATGGTGTGTCTTTTGAGCCAAAAACTGCACTGTTTCACCCATTTATCACTTATGTAAATGACAACATACAGATGAATATACCCTATGCAAAAGTGATGATACTTAACTAGACTCTTTCTAGGGTTTTGTCATTTTATAGAAGTGGAGTGACTGACAAGTTAGCAAGGTGTAGGCTAACATTAATATTACTAGTTTAGTTTGCATGATTTGGTAGTCTATTTGAGCGTGTAGCATAATGTTGCTATGAAGGTAGGCTCCATGTCCAGGGATCAGACACAGGCTAAAATGTTTCAAATAAGCTCACGTTAACTGTGTAGCAGTCAAAAATTTAGCTAGAAAGCGGCTCTATTCACTCTACCACAAATAGTTGATAGCAAATGAGCTTGTGTCAATATTTCCATTGTTTTGGTGTTTAAAAATGTTTAAAAGAAACATTTCAAAATTGTAGTACTTTTTTCAATTTGCCTTGGAAAATGGCACGTTCAGTGAATTCAGTGAATTGTGTGACATTCGTAGGAAAGAAAACACAAAACTCATTGGTTTGTTCATATGATTGTTGTAGCCAGTGACCAGATCAGACTGGTGAATGGAGATGACCCATGCTCTGGCAGAGTGGAGATCTACCATGATAGCCAGTGGGGAACGGTGTGTGATGACTTCTGGGACATGAACAACGCTGAGGTGGTGTGTAGACAGTTGGGCTGTGGCAAAGCTCTGGCTGCTCAAAACAGTGCCCACTTTGGACAGGGCAGCGGGCCCATCTGGTTGGATGATGTGAGGTGCTCTGCAAATGAATCTGCCCTGACACAGTGCCAGCACCCTGGGTTTGGGTCACACAACTGTGGTCACCATGAAGATGCTGGTGTGGTTTGCTCAGGTAGGAAATCTTCAGTTTGTTTTTTAATTGCCTCAAATGGACTGTTACAAAGATGAACATGAGAACATATGCAGTGTTCAGTTTAAGTGCAATTCACATGTCTGTGTTAATGTTCGTAATCATTAATAACTGTGAGCCAGTTTTATAATCAATGTTGAGTGATATCTTTGGCGGGAGGCAGTATTTATAATCCACTTTTGATTTTAGTGCTGGGTAATGTTTGTGACATGCTCTAGAAGTCCACTGAATGTGGGTGGGTATGTGTTACTGTCATTGTGAACAAAATGCAAACAGTGTGAACAATGGACAGTCTTTCGATGTTTCTCTAAGTTTGCACGTTTTAGGACAAAAAATGACAGTGGATTTTGTTCACTGGATCCTTTCTGTGATAAAGACACCGACTTAACCGAAATTCATGTTGTCATTTCAAAAATGCATAGAAGCTGCACCCTCCCAAGCTTGTTTTTCCAACCCACATTACAAAATAAGGATCCATTGTTGTTAAAACATTGGCATCATAAAATAGCATATACAGATATAATTGTGAGTTTTAACACTTTCAAGTTGTATAATGTGTGACCCGATTGATTAATAATTTCACTGTAAAAAATAAAAAACTGAATGGGCAGGTAAGCATTAAGAAAAAAGAACTAAGGTTCTAAAATAACTATAACCGATAATGAAAAAGTAGATCTCTTGATTGTGACAGCAAGCATCTCAGGGTTGTGTGGTCTTGCTATTTATGAGTGAAAAGATAGCTATTTCATAAAATCAAGCAATGTTATAGACCAAAAAACTAAAGAAATAGTGGGAAGAGAATGCAAGCTAGCTGGCAAGCTATATCTAAGCAAAAGATGTTAAAATTTTCTTTATGATGTTGCCACGAACTTCAAGGCGTCAAGGCCTTGACACTGATTTTTAACTACTACATTATTGCTTTGTGTTCTGTTGTAGGGAGTAGTTCCATAAATGCAAGTTTGGTGAATACAACACAAGCCCTAATACCTGGTATCAACGTCAGTTCAGAAGCATCAAGCTCAACAAGTTCCAACGGCAGTATCACAACATCATTTCCCGGGTCCAACCTTACCAGTGCTGCCAACAATGTCGCATTTCCAGTGACCTCTTTAACCAGTAAGTCTGTATTATGTCTTTAGTAAATTGAATCCCAAGCTGGCCACTCTGTTCCACCGAAAAAGAAAGAAATAAAGATGTCCAAATTGTAAATATGTTTGTAAAATTGTTTAAAGTTGCGTGAAACAATATTGGAAACTTTGGGTAGCATTGCTTTGGTATACAGCTTGTTTAATGTGCGCAAGCTAAAATAGCCAGTATTGTTTCTTGTAACTGGGTATAATTTGGACATCAATACTTTTAAAGGTAGGCCTAGATTTTGCCAGTTTGAATGAATGACTTATAAACAGTGCTTTGTATGTGTGAGTAACTTGTAATTTTTGTATGTTGAAAACTTGTTTTTCATCAGATACACATATATAGCCACAAACACTACATTTTCTGTATTTGAGTAGTTCCGAAAAAGTGGTAGCATGAAGCAATTCCCCCTCTATCACACCAGTTCCATAATAATACAATTTCCGTACTTCCGTTGCCAAAATGTGCATGTAAAGTTTTGGTGACTTAGGCCATGAAGGGGTCTATATTGTGTATTATAGCATGGCTGGCATGCAGTTTATAATATCAGTGGGCACCTTTAACAAGACATTGTACCATTGGCAATAGGTACGTTATTAAGAAAACACAGGTGATATAGTTGTCTATGGATGATTTCAAAACACACTAACAAAATTTATGGTGTGTCTTTTGAGCCAAAAACTGCACTGTTTCACCCATTTATCACTTATGTAAATGACAACATACAGATGAATATACCCTATGCAAAAGTGATGATACTTAACTAGACTCTTTCTAGGGTTTTGTCATTTTATAGAAGTGGAGTGACTGACAAGTTAGCAAGGTGTAGGCTAACATTAATATTACTAGTTTAGTTTGCATGATTTGGTAGTCTATTTGAGCGTGTAGCATAATGTTGCTATGAAGGTAGGCTCCATGTCCAGGGATCAGACACAGGCTAAAATGTTTCAAATAAGCTCACGTTAACTGTGTAGCAGTCAAAAATTTAGCTAGAAAGCGGCTCTATTCACTCTACCACAAATAGTTGATAGCAAATGAGCTTGTGTCAATATTTCCATTGTTTTGGTGTTTAAAAATGTTTAAAAGAAACATTTCAAAATTGTAGTACTTTTTTCAATTTGCCTTGGAAAATGGCACGTTCAGTGAATTCAGTGAATTGTGTGACATTCGTAGGAAAGAAAACACAAAACTCATTGGTTTGTTCATATGATTGTTGTAGCCAGTGACCAGATCAGACTGGTGAATGGAGATGACCCATGCTCTGGCAGAGTGGAGATCTACCATGATAGCCAGTGGGGAACGGTGTGTGATGACTTCTGGGACATGAACAACGCTGAGGTGGTGTGTAGACAGTTGGGCTGTGGCAAAGCTCTGGCTGCTCAAAACAGTGCCCACTTTGGACAGGGCAGCGGGCCCATCTGGTTGGATGATGTGAGGTGCTCTGCAAATGAATCTGCCCTGACACAGTGCCAGCACCCTGGGTTTGGGTCACACAACTGTGGTCACCATGAAGATGCTGGTGTGGTTTGCTCAGGTAGGAAATCTTCAGTTTGTTTTTTAATTGCCTCAAATGGACTGTTACAAAGATGAACATGAGAACATATGCAGTGTTCAGTTTAAGTGCAATTCACATGTCTGTGTTAATGTTCGTAATCATTAATAACTGTGAGCCAGTTTTATAATCAATGTTGAGTGATATCTTTGGCGGGAGGCAGTATTTATAATCCACTTTTGATTTTAGTGCTGGGTAATGTTTGTGACATGCTCTAGAAGTCCACTGAATGTGGGTGGGTATGTGTTACTGTCATTGTGAACAAAATGCAAACAGTGTGAACAATGGACAGTCTTTCGATGTTTCTCTAAGTTTGCACGTTTTAGGACAAAAAATGACAGTGGATTTTGTTCACTGGATCCTTTCTGTGATAAAGACACCGACTTAACCGAAATTCATGTTGTCATTTCAAAAATGCATAGAAGCTGCACCCTCCCAAGCTTGTTTTTCCAACCCACATTACAAAATAAGGATCCATTGTTGTTAAAACATTGGCATCATAAAATAGCATATACAGATATAATTGTGAGTTTTAACACTTTCAAGTTGTATAATGTGTGACCCGATTGATTAATAATTTCACTGTAAAAAATAAAAAACTGAATGGGCAGGTAAGCATTAAGAAAAAAGAACTAAGGTTCTAAAATAACTATAACCGATAATGAAAAAGTAGATCTCTTGATTGTGACAGCAAGCATCTCAGGGTTGTGTGGTCTTGCTATTTATGAGTGAAAAGATAGCTATTTCATAAAATCAAGCAATGTTATAGACCAAAAAACTAAAGAAATAGTGGGAAGAGAATGCAAGCTAGCTGGCAAGCTATATCTAAGCAAAAGATGTTAAAATTTTCTTTATGATGTTGCCACGAACTTCAAGGCGTCAAGGCCTTGACACTGATTTTTAACTGCTACATTATTGCTTTGTGTTCTGTTGTAGGGAGTAGTTCCATAAATGCAAGTTTGGTGAATACAACACAAGCCCTAATACCTGGTATCAACGTCAGTTCAGAAGCATCAAGCTCAACAAGTTCCAACGGCAGTATCACAACATCATTTCCCGGATCCAACCTTACCAGTGCTGCCAACAATGTCGCATTTCCAGTGACCTCTTTAACCAGTAAGTCTGTATTATGTCTTTAGTAAATTGAATCCCAAGCTGGCCACTCTGTTCCACCGAAAAAGAAAGAAATAAAGATGTCCAAATTGTAAATATGTTTGTAAAATTGTTTAAAGTTGCGTGAAACAATATTGGAAACTTTGGGTAGCATTGCTTTGGTATACAGCTTGTTTAATGTGCGCAAGCTAAAATAGCCAGTATTGTTTCTTGTAACTGGGTATAATTTGGACATCAATACTTTTAAAGGTAGGCCTAGATTTTGCCAGTTTGAATGAATGACTTATAAACAGTGCTTTGTATGTGTGAGTAACTTGTAATTTTTGTATGTTGAAAACTTGTTTTTCATCAGATACACATATATAGCCACAAACACTACATTTTCTGTATTTGAGTAGTTCCGAAAAAGTGGTAGCATGAAGCAATTCCCCCTCTATCACACCAGTTCCATAATAATACAATTTCCGTACTTCTGTTGCCAAAATGTGCATGTAAATTTTTGGTGACTTAGGCCATGAAGGGGTCTATATTGTGTATTATAGCATGGCTGGCATGCAGTTTATAATATCAGTGGGCACCTTTAACAAGACATTGTACCATTGGCAATAGGTACGTTATTAAGAAAACACAGGTGATATAGTTGTCTATGGATGATTTCAAAACACACTAACAAAATTTATGGTGTGTCTTTTGAGCCAAAAACTGCACTGTTTCACCCATTTATCACTTATGTAAATGACAACATACAGATGAATATACCCTATGCAAAAGTGATGATACTTAACTAGACTCTTTCTAGGGTTTTGTCATTTTATAGAAGTGGAGTGACTGACAAGTTAGCAAGGTGTAGGCTAACATTAATATTACTAGTTTAGTTTGCATGACTTGGTAGTCTATGTGAGCGTGTAGCATAATGTTGCTATGAAGGTAGGCTCCATGTCCACGGAGCAGACACAGGCTAAAATGTTTCAAATAAGCTCACGTTAACTGTGTAGCAGTCAAAAATTTAGCTAGAAAGCAGCTCTATTCACTCTACCACAAATAGTTGATAGCAAATGAGCTTGTGTCAATATTTCCATTGTTTTGGTGTTTAAAAATGTTTAAAAGAAACATTTCAAAATTGTAGTACTTTTTTCAATTTGCCTTGGAAAATGGCACGTTCAGTGAATTCAGTGAATTGTGTGACATTCGTAGGAAAGAAAACACAAAACTCATTGGTTTGTTCATATGATTGTTGTAGCCAGTGACCAGATCAGACTGGTGAATGGAGATGACCCATGCTCTGGCAGAGTGGAGATCTACCATGATAGCCAGTGGGGAACGGTGTGTGATGACTTCTGGGACATGAACAACGCTGAGGTGGTGTGTAGACAGTTGGGCTGTGGCAAAGCTCTGGCTGCTCAAAACAGTGCCCACTTTGGACAGGGCAGCGGGCCCATCTGGTTGGATGATGTGAGGTGCTCTGCAAATGAATCTGCCCTGACACAGTGCCAGCACCCTGGGTTTGGGTCACACAACTGTGGTCACCATGAAGATGCTGGTGTGGTTTGCTCAGGTAGGAAATCTTCTATGCTTTCATAATTGCCTTAAATTGACTGTTACAATGAACAATAGAGCACATCCTTTCCTTTTTGGAAAAAGTTTATTTTTATGGTAGGAAATCTTCTATGCTTTCATAATTGCCTTAAATTGACTGTTACAATGAACAATAGAGCACATCCTTTCCTTTTTGGAAAAAGTTTATTTTTATGGTAATGTTCCTATTCAGTATCAACCGTAAGCCAGTTTTAGTGTTACTGTCACTGTGTTAATAAAAGTTGTATCTATTCCTTTCCTGGTCATTGCTTCCCCACCTATGGCAAACATCACCTGTCCATCAGTCTCGCCTTTATTGTAATAATCTAGTCCGTTATGTATCATAGAGAATTAAACAAAATGATGTGATTTTAAAATAATTTTTTGACAGTGTGCTTGGCAGTAGCTGTAGGCCCTTACCGCTGTCTCAGGATTTCCGTGGACCTGCCTGGCCCTACATGCAAGGCTATCTAATTATTAATGAGAATCTGTGATGGAAATTCCCATGGTGAAAAAGCTAGCCTATTTTGCAGGTATATCATGCCCATAATGTCACGGTCAGGCTACTGACAGAATAAACTATGATTTTTAGACAGATTGCTTAAGGCTATCTTGAAATAATCTTGCAATCTACTTTGAATGCAATTTTGACTGGCACGCACGTTTTCATGGTAGCCTAACCCATATATTGCTACCTTTTAAAAAGTGAAATAGCCTAAACGTTTTTCACATGGGGAACTTTCAGTTGTATTAATTGCCATGAAGCTTATTTTGACCAGGCAAACCCATTCATCGCGTTAATATAACGAAAGAGAGAAAGGCCTCATGACTCGTTGGTTCTAATGACATCATTCGTTTTCAGTGTTGCCTTTATTCTAAATGCTATCACGTAACTGGAGAAATTCATAATTACCAAGGTGAAATACAGGTAAAAACTGCTAAAGGTGGCATCTCATTTTCTTCTTATTTTGGGGCGAATCGCTGCTAAAATGAACGTTTAGTCATCCAGCTTTCTTAACCAGCTGCTCAGCTATTAGGCTATATGGCCTGTTCTATTGGTTGTAAAGGCTGTAGGAGCATAGCTGGCTGAACTGCTTTTAGCCAGTAAGGTAGATGTGCTCCTAAAGTTAATATCATTATAATACTATTCATCATAGGCTACATTAGTATAATGTAGCAACACTAAACTTTTTTCACACGGGAAATTTTTGCTGTGTAAATTGCCATAAGGCTGATTTTGACCAGGCCAACCCATTTAACACATTCAAGTAATGGAAGAGAGACAGACTATATGACTGGTATGTTCGGATGACATCATAAGTGTTCAATGCAGCCTTTATTCTAAATGTCATTGTGAAACTGGAGAATTTCATTAATAAACTGTGACGTGAAACTGCAAGGGGTGGCAGCTTATTTACTTCTCTGAGCTGTGGATAGTCACTGAAATTACGCCTTAGCTAACTAGATCACTTAGACTGTTCAGTTTATTTATCCGGTTAAATGGCTCCCCATTACATTGGTCATACAGGCTGTGTGTACAAACCAGCTTTAACCTCTTTAGCCAGCAAGCTAGATGCTGTGCCCTCAAGAGTTAAAAATATCAACTACAATATTGTTCTTTGTCGCAGGCTTCATAGTCTAACTTAGCAACACTTTACTTGAGATGTTAACCCTGTCCTCAAAAATAGGCTATTAAATGCATCAATCCATTTGAAAAAAATTATTATACATAAGATAAAAATACAATTGCTGCTAGCTAGCTAAGCTACTGAACTTCTTAACTGCTTGCTAACATTATTCAACTAGCGAGTTCAGTGGGAGCCATTTTGAACTAACTTATGTAGTACGGGGGTTTGGAGACAAAGATGAAGCTAGGCTTCCTCACATGATGAAGCTGTGAAGATCCTGGAAGATTTAGGCATTGCCACATGACCCCGTTACAAATCTCTTCAGTTTGGTCTCAACCGGAGACCACGACATCTATGCCAACAGCAGTCTGAGTTTCTTTGATCGTGTTTTTCTCTTTTTGTTTCAGCCTGGACATTTTTTGATCACCGAAAAATTGAAAAATTATAATCATTTAAAATAATTTGCCTGCTTGCATTGATGACCATAGTTTGAGCTTTTTGCTCCTGCATTGCGCTTTGAATGAATTCAATGAATTGTGTAACACTCGTAGGAAATAAATCACAGAACACATCTCCAAGTTTGGTCTTTCCATCTGTATCTTGTAGCCAGTGGCCAGACCAATCCAGTGAATGAGGATAATCAATGTCCTGGAAGCCTGGAGATCTACAATGAAGGCCAGTCGAGAACAGTGTGTGATGACATCAGGGACATAATGACGTTTATGTCCCTATTCATTATTAACTGTAAGCCAAGTTTTTAAATCAATGTCAAGATGTATCTTCTGTGGGAGGCTGTATTTATAATACTCTTTGATGTTAGTGCCACGTGAAGTTTGTGGCTACCTCTTGTAATCCATTTGATGTGGGTATGTATTAACGTCATAGCTATAATAAAAAGTGCCGTTATTCCATTCCTTTATCAATCGTTACTGCTCTGCTTATGGTAGACTTAATTGGCTCATCAAATCTTTTGAATATTTCCGCCACTGTAGGTAATAATCTTGGCATTAAGCAACATAAAGGTTAAAACAAAATATAAAATTTTAAATTATAGTTTGATGGTAGTCTAGGCGGTGGCTACCTAACCGCTGTCTCTGCCTTTCCATGACCAGCTACCAGGTGAATTTGGGTGTTGTCATGTCAGCATAAATCCACTGATTTTTTTAATATTGTTTTTCTCTTATATTCAGCTTGCAAATTTTTTTGGATCCAGGAAAAATGTAAAATATTATTGCCTGTTTTTATTGATTACCATAGTGTGAGCTTTTGGCACGCATATTGCACTTGAATTATTTTGGAACACTCACTGGAAAAAAATCTCTAAGTTTGGTCTTTCTACCTGTGTTTTGTAGCCAGTGCCCAGATCAGGCTGGTGAATGGAAGTGATCAGTGCTCT
Organism: Anguilla anguilla; assembly: GCF_013347855.1. NCBI lineage: Eukaryota > Metazoa > Chordata > Actinopteri > Anguilliformes > Anguillidae > Anguilla > Anguilla anguilla. Next base: position 59,862,781 of record NC_049202.1, on the reverse strand, counting down.
GGCAGAGTGGAGATCTACCATGATGACCAATGGGGAACAGTGTGTGATGACACCTGGAACATAAACAACGCTGAGGTGGTGTGTAGACATCTGGGTTGTGGCAGAGCTATGGCTGTCCCAGACAGTGCCCACTTTGGACAGGGCAGTGGGCCCATCTGGTTGACTGATGTGAGGTGCTCTGGAAACGAATCCTCCCTGACACAGTGCCAGCACTCAGGGTTTGGGACTCACAACTGTAGTCACCATGAAGAGGCTTGTGTGGTTTGCTCAGGTAGGAAATCTTCTCTTATGTTTCCATAATTGCCTTAAATTGACTGTTGCAAAGATTAATATGTCCATTCCTATTGAGGGGGAAAAAACGCAAATCACGGTGTGTATTTGGGCGGACACGGTGGCACCGTGTTTAGCACTGTCGCCTCACAGCAAGAAGGTCGTGGGTTCAGATCTCGGCTTGGGGCCTTTCTGTGCGGAGTTTGCACGCCCTCCCAGTGTTCGCGTGGGTTTACTCCGGTTTCCTCCCACACTCAAAGATATGCATGTTAGGTGCACTCCTGCAGTTGCCCTTGACCAAGGCCCTGGCCTCAGAACTGCAGTTGGTCCCTGGGCGCTGCACTGTGGCTGCCCACTGCTCCTAAGTAACTAGGATGGGTCAAAATGCAGAGGACAAATTACCCCACGGGGTTCTATAAAGTATATCTCTTATTTTAACTGAATTCTAATTGAATGCACAATGATTATAGAAGAAATGCGACCATTTGTTGTGCAACTGGTTTGTGCTAGAACTAGCTTTTTTAAATTATAGGCTTACTTTTCTATTCAAATGAAAATTACAGCAAGTCTGACAAATTATTCTACTTTTTCTCTCTTTTAAGGAGCATCAAATGAATAGGTCCCCATCTGCATGCTGTTTCTGGACTCTCTGTTTCTGTCTGCTTTTATCAGTCACTTTCAGTCATTGATCTGTTGTTTGCTCCTTCCTCTTCACTCTCTTTGCTCTGATTGGTCATATACCTGTAGTTTGTTATTGTGATTGTAGCCAGTGCCCCCTGTATAATCATAAAACAAGCATTCGGGGAACCCAAAGAAAGCCTAGAAGAAATGATTCAATCTATGTAAAACACCAATGCAGTGGTTTAAACAGAAATCCTACAGACCTATTAACACTACATATTAAAAAAGGAAGACACCAGAGCAACATTCTAACTTTTCCTGATACCACAAAGTTGCTGTTATCATTGCAAAATTCTAAACCATATAAATAATAAACCAGCAACCCTTATAATCCTTTGAAAAGCTGCTAATAGATGTGGGTGGAGTCTCTAGTGCATTTGCTGTCATTTATGTCTTTTCTTTCACTTTTGTATAATGAAAAAATAAAATAAAGAAAAATAAAATATAAATGGCTGGACATTTATTAATTCACATCTGTAGTAGTCTGATCTTGGCCTGATTGCCAGTGATCACCATACTGTTTTGGACTGACATTTTCTTATTGGTTTGTCTTTGTACACAATTTTAGATTTGTAATCAAACAATTCACATGCACATTCTCAGCTTTTTTAAATTTCATTTCAGGGTGTCATAACATTTGGGACAAATGGCATCATAGGTGTTTCTGATTAGTGTGCTCAATTGCTTTACTAGTGCAAGGAAAGGAGCATCTTTTCAATCTCTAGTTTTAGCCTTTTGATTCTTTTTGGGGTCTGTTACTGCCGTTAAACAAAATCTTTTTGTTTCCAAGAATTCATTTCAAACAAAAGATGAACGAAAAAAGGTGCTGTTTTGAGTTGGTATGGTGCAGTGTGTCCAAGCCCAAATGCAAACTGTTTGTAAGCAGATTGCAAACATCCTACCAGTTTGCTGAACTCCCCCTGTCTGCAATCGGTCCATCCAAATAACACAAGGTTGGCTTTGTTGCGGTTGACTGGCTGGGTGCAGAGCTCAACTTTATACTCAGCCGCTGGTGATGTCTATGGGTCAGACTTAAATTTGTCATTGTATGCTAAGGATATGTGACAAAGTACTGAACAGGACTACTTCCATTTACATAACATTAATATGTCTCAAACATTATGGTGCCCTAAAATGGGGGCTGTGGATAAAAAGTTTCTATATGGTGAAACCACTATATATAAAAATACTCTTAAATAAAAGCTGAGAATGTACAGTTTAACCCCATGCAAATGTCACTTTTTACAATGTAAAGCACATTGCATTCAGTGGTATGAAATGAGCTATACAAATAAAGAATGATTGATTGATGCTATGTGTGTGTCATCTGCCGAGAATTATGGTGACATTACATATTAAGGATTTTCATATCTTTTTGGGAGGGACAGCTTTGGTTATTATGGGAATGTTTGTGAGCTACTACGTGGACAGACTGGATCAAACAATAATTAAACCAAGTTACAAAGTCAGCAGTGACTTCCACTTTATTTTGGTATGGCATGTCCAGAATGTCAAATATAGCACCTTTATATATATTAACTAATGCGTAAAGTACAGAATCTGACAAGTATGCGGAATGCCAGCATGGGGTCTCCCAGGTCAGCCCTTCAAGACCACCAGATACATAACTCATGATTTTGACATTATGATTTTAAGGTTTGGTTCAGAATCCTCAAGCATTTAATAGTATTTTAAACATTTTAGTTAGTACTTTTTACCTTGCACACAAGTAATAAGGTTTGGGAATTCTGAAATGAATAACAGGAACACCGACAAAAAAATCTTTTTGCTTGAATTTGCTACTTGAACTAAAGCATAAAAGTCTCTGGGGTTAGATTGAACTGGGCAGATTTATGCCTGTTTCACCGGAAATCCCACATGTATTAAACC